>NW_024583232.1:0-6520 GCF_018398535.1 Haplochromis burtoni | reverse complement strand
TCTGTTCTTCACTCATCACCTACCTGACAGCTGACACCTCACACCTGTTTCTCACCTGCAGGTCAGACAGGAGGAGACACAGAGGCAGGAGGGAAGGAGGCAGGAGGGAAGGAGGCAGGAGGGAAGGAGGCAGGAGGGAAGGAGGATGGAGGGGAGGAGGATGGATATGTTGGACTGAAAGTTGGTCTGAGTCTTTCTGCTCTGCTTCTTGTTGTTGCTGTTGTTGGGTTTTTGATCTACAGAAAACATAAACAACAACAGAGTCAGGATTCATACTAGCCTCCTGTTGAATTTCAGCCTGTTTGAAATGTCAGCTTAACTGTGATTCTTGTGCTTTGCTTTCAGTCATGTCACTGAAAATGTGGAAAGACAGAAATCAGTAATATTAAACATTTAGCAGGTACCTGTCAGACACGTCCAGATTTTGCATTTAATTTACATTTTTCATCAGAAAAGAGGAGAAAGTTGTTTGGCATATAAACAGTATTTGTCTGATATTACTCAGGATCCTTTGATCACATGTTGCTGGTGTTTGACTCGTTTTAAATGTAATTTCATTAAAATGAAACCAAAGAAAAAAACATTTCTATGTAGCTGCAGGTCCAACATTTCCTCCCTTTGACCTGAAACGATTCAGCTTTATTGAACTTTACCTTCCATGAAGGAGACACTTCAGTCTGTTACTTTCCTTTATATATTTTGCTGACAAAGATCCACATGTGTTAGTACTTAATGTGTTTTTTTTATTCCAACATTTCCTGTGGCTGTACTTTGTTTTTTAATCAGAAGCTCTGACTTCCTGAAACTGTTGATGCAGATTTTGTCACCTTGAATGGATCCAAAATAAATATAACCATGTGTAAACTGTTCCTGCTTCTCATAATTACAGACCTGCCTCTCAGAGGTAGTGGATATTATATCGTAATCGTTGGACAACTGGTCAATTACATTATTCTGTATTCTTCCTCCCTGTTACATTGATAAAACTGCCTCTTTTTTGATCAACTACCTATACAGTGCAGGCTAACCTGGAGGTTAGCAGCTCACAATATGACCTCACATTTCATAGTTCTAAATAAAGGAGTCCGGCTATTTCACCAGAACACAACATAGACACAGTAGTCCTGATGCTCAATCAAGAGTGATTCTATTCATCTGGACATTTTCAGTGGGAGAAACGTTTTGTCACTCATCCAAGTGACTTCTTCAGTCTCAGCTGAGTCAGAAATCAGGAAGGTTCTGGTCCAGATGGACCGGAGCCTCCTGCCTGAAGGGAGCAAATCAAGCATTCTGTGTCCAACTGACTGCAGGTTTTCCCAACCTTATAAACAGTACATTTGCACAATGACTGAAACCAGCATCACTGCATATCATTAATATGCAAATTGTTATGACCAGTAATCAAGAACCACTGATCAATGGCCATGTTAAGTCTAATTGTTGAATGTTGCCATTGTGTTTCTTAAATTTGTACAGACTTAGTTTAAGCAGTAGGATCAAATACATTCCTTTGATCCTGACCTCTCCAACCACTCTGTGCTGGGGGAGGTTTTATTGTAGATACATCCTATCTGAAAGATCTGTTTCTTTTGATGTAAGCTTCCTGGGTTTACGACCCTTTGGTCAGCAGGAGGTCTGACACACACACACACACACACACACACAACACCACACCACATTACAGAAGTTCACACATATACATACAAATGCTTTGTCTCAGAACCAAGGGGGCGTGGCTTTGTTCTGACGTGTTTTGTGTGAACTGTGTCTCAATAAAAAGGGCAGCAAGGGAGGTCGTGGTCGAGGTCATTTTCGTGGTGGACACAGGCTTCCCTTGCGCAAGTGTTTGATCGATCGACTGTCTTGTTTTCTTCATGATGAATAAGTCTCTAGAATTAGCGGGGCTTGTGGAAACACAGACCCAACAGGCCATGAGTACCATTCACAAAGAACGGTGGAATAGCTGCAATCACAGCATTGTAAGATGGTGACTGATGTACCCCTAGGCCCCCTCCTCGGTGTTTAAGGTTTGACTCTCATCATCTGGAGCACAAACTGGGTGTCATCAGGACGCTACAACACAGAGCGAACACCATCCCCACTGACACAGCGGCCAGGGAAGCAGAAGAACAGCACATCAAGAAGGCCCTGAGTAAATGTGGTTATCCCAGCTGGACTTTTGTCAAAGCGGGAAAGGCGCCTAAAGAAAGCTCCAGCCGATCCAGGAGAGAAGGACAACTGCTGCCCAAGCGAAAACCTGTAGTGATCCCGTATGTGTCAGGAGTATCGGAGCAGTTGAGACGCATTTTTTTCTAAAAACCGGGTCTCTGTGGCTTTTAAACCCCAAAACACGCTGCCAAAAAATTGGTCCACCCCAAGGATCGGGTCCCCGACACAAACAGAGTAACATAGTGTATGCTGTCAGAAAGATTGCCAGGATTTATGCTATGTAATGTACTGTTTATGAGATTGGGGAAACCTGCAGTCAGCTGAGGGTGAATACGTCTCTTGGATGAGTGACGAAAGGTTTCTCCTACTGAAAACGCTACGTCCAGATGAACAGAATCAAATTTAGTGTAGCACCCTCAAGGATTGACGTACGCACGATGTAGTTATAAAACAGGGTTTATTCTGGTCTTGGCAACCCGTGAGAACTGCTCACGGACAAAACAATAAAACAAAAACATCACATCAAAATGCGCTCTTGTATGTAGTGCCAATCAATAAAAAATCCTTAATTACAGAAAATAAACATTTAAAATACACAAACCTCATGAGCTGACATCCAGGAGGTGCTAAATAGTCCTTTATGGCCTTATTGCCTTATCTTCCATCTTCTTTGTCAATTATTTCCACTCTTTAAACAATATTTTCTCCATGTGTGGAGCTACCTGTGAGCTGCAGCATGCAGACACCATGTGCGCTAGCAAAAGAAAAGTGGCTGGGTGGAGACCCAAACAGCAAAGCTGTACCCTACACAGTTCACCACCAGAGGGCGCAAAGGAACAAAATCCAGACATACAGCTTAACAAATATCAAATGCAACAAACATCAAATGCAACAAAAATCAAATGCAAAAGACCGTTACATTAGGGATGTATGTCGGTCAACTGGCGAGGACTGCGCACCATGACAGAACAGTTACCTGTTCTGTTATGGTGCGCAGTCAGGATTGAGTAAAAATAAATCAAATCAAAAAATCATAATGGAAGGCCAAAACAAAAACATAAAACGTTTTTAACTCCTTTTTAACATAGTCATCAGAAATGATACAAAAAACCAGACAGAGTCCTCCTTTCTCCATGGTTTGGGCTTTTCAGCTGTGGCCACACCTCTTTCAGACTCTTCTATATTTATACCCCAAAAGTTGCGTTTTAAAGTTAAACCTGGAGGTTAGCAGCTCACAATATGACTTCAAAGTTCAACTGGATCTAAATTGAGTCAGGCTACCTTTACCAGTACACAACATAACATAGACATGGCAGTGTGTGTGCATGCTCAATCATCCAGATAAGTAAATCCCAAAAGGTTAATTCTGTCCAACATATTTGTTTTTAATATGAGTTTAGAAGAGTTTGACAAAGAAAACCCAACAGATGTTTCAGAAGACATTTTTCCTTGTATATTAAGGCTCGTGTACTTGTGCAAACATCAAAGAGCATCAAACTCAGTTGTGTTGGAACCTCACTTTGATGATCTGCTTGTTTCCATGTTAGTGTTTAAAGTCCAACATCTCCCTCTAGTGGCCATATATGAACCATGTGTGAGGATGGTGTTCATGTAAAATGTGAATCATAGTGTTCCAGTCAGTCATCAGTGTGTCTCTGCACAGCTGTAATTAAAATGTGTTCAGAGGGCCTCAGTGTCTGAATGGTTCCAGTTCAGCTCCATAACAGCAGCGTCCCTGGTTTGATTCCTGTGTTTCAGCTCATATCTGCCTCTCTCACTGAGGGGACGTAACTACATGGATGTAATTTAGACATATGATTATTTTTTTCAGATTTTTCTTTTCATATGGGTGAACTGATGAATTCTTTATTTTAAAAGTTTTTTTAGGGGGAAAAAAGCCTGGAATGTGTATATATATGAAGTTTATGTGTTCAATAAGGATAATTTGTAGTCACTCATCTGCCTCTTTTCATGAGTGTTCGGCTGCATTTCTGTTCTTTACATAACTGCCACTTTCCCACGCTGTCAATCTCAATACTGATATTATTACTGTAGTCCAATCAGCTTCTTGCCCGCCTTCTTTAAGCCAATGAGCCTCAGCCAGTAGTTTAAATCTGTGCCCTCTGTCATTCTCCGTGTCAGACTCTCTTTCACGCAACCCACCTTCTCTCCACCTCAGACACCTCAGCGCGAGATCGATTCAAGCCTCAGTCTTCATCTTCACCACCATGAGCGTTTAGACTCCAAGGGCGTCCTGTCCTAAATCGTGACACTGATTCTCGTCTGCCAAGTCTAATCACACAATACTTTAATTTCTCTATCTCAATTAGTCATGTTCAGATCCAAGTGACCTCTCCTTATTGAAAATCTTTTTAAATCATTTGACTTGTATATTTAGACAATGAAGAATTTTAGTCTGTATTTGAACCAATAAAAAAGCTCTACTACATTATATACCGTTCTTTACTGTTTCCTTGACAAAATTAAAAAAAGCTCAAAATATGAACGATAAGGAAAGCATCGTCTTTCTGCTCGTTTAAATAGAATCCGTAATTTTGAATCTTTACTACTGCTCTCCCTTATAACTTATATAGAAAGCATTAAAAAAACAGCTGATCAAAAACACCACGATACCAACTTCAGGTCTTAATAGCTCTAGTCTTGACTCATATCAATAAACACACACAGTAAAATCAAATCATTCACCATTTATATCAACACACTCGAAATGACACATCACAAAAGAAATATTTATTAAATTTGAATTAACAACATTAATAATTGCACATATCACAATACAATAATGTGCTGCTTTGATAAGGAACTTGAAACTTGGATAAAAGTTCAATTTTCAATACATTTGCTTTCTTTCTTAATGTCACATATATCAAAGAACAACGAATTGGTTTGTCAGCTTTATTGCGTTTATTTTCACCTCAATCAACCTATCATATCCTATTATACTCACTGCTACCACAACAAAAGCCAATCGATAACATTCCTTCACATTTAAAACTAAAATTTCTCAACCATCTTATAAATATACTTAAAAAAATTATTATATTTGATTACTCTTCCGAAATTAACTAAAACATCAAATTCAAAGAGTAATAATACTAAATAACAATCTACGTAAAAAAATAAACTATAAATTGCCATTTTAACTACTTATTTATTATCCACATAACCTTAAAAACTATTTTACTTTGCCTCCATCATCCTTTCATGCACAAACCTCAGTCATTTCTATACATTATTTCATACATACTAAACACATTAAAATACAAGATATCAAAAACAATAAACCGGATTTAAAAAATTACATTTACTAACAACCCCAAACATAATTAATCAATTAAACTTTAAATCAAATATATTTCCAATCTAAGACCTGTAACACTTCAAATAACAATATTCATAAATACCTTTCAACCTTGATTTTTAAATAACAATTTCAACTATTACAGAAACATCACTTCTCATCAATAAATCCAGCACAGAATAGCTCACCACTCCAAATATTTCTTTCTCTATAAATGAAACACAGCTTATACCGCATTTTACATCTCATTACACTCTTTCTTACCTGAAACGCATCAACCCATTTTCTAACACACAACACAAAACTAGTTATTTTTCTCAAAGCATATATTCTTCCACTTCCTTAACATAAACATACAAATATATAAACACACATATAAATTTTACCATCCTTTTACCTATCAACACGAATTAATAAACTGTAATCACCTGTTGTGTTTAATCTGTATACTTACCCACGACTTACTTTATTCTTCCTCATCCAAACACACACTCATCATTTCCCGCGTAGCTCCATGTTTGCTATACAGATCGTAACCTCCTCAACGCGCACTTCTTAAAGCTTACTCCAGAGTATTACAGCCACTGTCCGTACAAACGAGATAAATCTTAGAGCTAACACACTTCAACGGTCTTTTAAAAAAAAACGACTCGATTCTTTATTAACGTAACTCTTTAACATAAGATAAATTAGGTAAACTCTTACTGAAAAACAAACCCTATCGCGATCACTACATACTCTTGTTCAGTTTCAAAAATATCTCACGTAGAAAATAAGATGAAATGAATTATACAAAAATCTTTAATCACTGTTCGGGTTGCGAGAACCAGAGAAAGTGGCATAGGCACAATATCATCTATCCGTGTTCAATCGCGACACGCTCGCACACTCGCACGACGGGCCGGGCGGGCGGGGCGACCACACGAGGCCGGGGGTGAGCCACCACAGGGTGGCCGGCGTCTGGTGAAGCCTGATAGTGCCCACAGAGCGGAGCGCATCGCGCAAGGGCGCCCAACCTCCATCATGGGT
>NW_024583231.1:130673-131668 GCF_018398535.1 Haplochromis burtoni | reverse complement strand
AGCAAAACAGTACAGAGACAGTGAGTGAATACTTTGGCTATAAATTAGGTAGTGAGTACACAGAAAGTGTGCTTCGGATGAAGCACGTGAAGATTATACTATGAAAAAAGAATGTATTTAAAAGTTTTTAATTAAATTGCTAAGCAAATAAGCTACTCTTATGAACAGGAAGTGATACTCTACCACAGAGCAAGCGAACACCAAGTGACAAATGCAGATATATTTTAATTATTGAAGATTGAACACATAATTATTTACTAAGTACTCAACTGGAACTGAACCAAAAACCGTTTGGAAATTTTTAATCAACCAGGTATGTCTGTAACCTCTGGAAATGAGCTTGCCCTAATTATCATCACAAGCTGTAATTTGTTTTGCAACAATTCCAGGGCTACATACATACAAAATGAAATAGCCCACCATGCACAGCTCCACTGCTCTTTATTTTAATGGTGGTGTTGTTATGAAAGAGTAGAAGGCTCTCTATGGCCTGTTCTATCACTACCTACAAGCCTTTTCTGAGATCAGCCAAAAAATACAGCAACAGCTTGTAGGTAATTGATCAAGCAAGTGAACTGTAAAATATTCATTTTCTACTTCAACAGCCAGATAAATCTCTGGGGAGGGTTTGAGGAGGACACCGGTGGAAATATTGCTTATGCACCATGAGGTAGGAGCTGCAGCAGCATGATGGTGAGGGGCAGATAAGAGGGGAAACATCCCAGGTTCAGGTGCAGCTGCAAGTGATGGCCAGTCATGCAATTCCCTGCTTGGCTTTAGACCAAGAAGCCAAATCCCCCTCTACAGCCAGGGATTTCATGCTGCAGAGCAGAGGGGAGCTTGGTCTGCAACCTCTGTGGCTGGTAGGCTAAAGAGCTGATTCCACAATGTGTATTGTAGCTTCAAACACATACACAACTGAGAAGGTGCCTCTTCAATTCAAACTGTGTGTGTGTGTGTGTGTGTGTGTGTGTGTGTGTGTGTGTGTGTGTGTG
>NW_024583231.1:115697-130653 GCF_018398535.1 Haplochromis burtoni | reverse complement strand
GAGAGAGAGAGAGAGAGGGAGATAATATTGTCTAACACTTGAAGAGGGCAGAAACAGTAGTTTCTAAGGGTTTCCTTATATTTGTCAATGGAATCTATCAACGAGGGAGCTAGAAATGCAATTGAATTACAACCCAGCAAAAGGTTTTAAATGAAAGGTTATTTTAGATGTTTTCTGACTATTGCATTGCTTTATCTTTATTAATTTATATTTAATCTTTCTCAGCCTGTATAATTTGTTTGATCAATGGGAAAGAGTCAAATGTAACCAGGTATTGTTTCTAGCCTTCTCCTGCACACAATGAGTGTTTGACTTTCAAATTCTTCACACATATGTATTAATCATAGCAAATGTGTTTGTTATTTCATAGATACAAAGTCTCCATGATAAGGTAGTTATTAAGAGTTGTCTTCAAGCCCACTGATGTCTACACGTCTGTGAGTCAACTGACTTTGTGTATTGTAATACCTATTCTCTTAAATATTGCCCGTGATAATTCTACCCCCACCTCCATGCCAATTATTATATTTAAAAATGCTAAACATTGTCAAATTTTTAAAAACTATCAACTAAAAATAATTAAAATGTAAATAAAGACTAATTAGAACATGCATAACTAAAATAACTTTGATGGGCTTGAGAAATTTGGCACCTTTTAAATTCACCTTCTTTTCCCCAGATTTTTAATTAATATAAGCATAATGAATTCACAATTACAGGAAATGTACACATGAAAATTTAAGGGCTGATGACAACATTTAACCTGTATTTAAAGCTACAATAATATTGATTTTATATCTATTCCAAACATCATAATATGGAAAAAATGTTCAACATGACTTTTGAGAATAAATCTGTTACAGTTTTAGTAGAAAACCTACACCAATATAATACATAACTAAAATTAATAGAAACAAACATTTGTACCCTGGATGTTTTGTATGTTTTCCTATGATTTACAAGAGAAAAATTCTGTCTTTCAGGACTGTGAAGGGTCAAGTAGGAACTACTGTTTTCAAATTTGTTTGACATTAAATGGAATGAACCATCGTCTTTCTTCACTCTTCTGCATTATACTTTGTAAAAAGAAAAAGAAAAAAAAGTGTCCAGTGAAACAGCATTGAAGTACACTTCTTATTATGAGTTAAATTTATTATTATTATTCATTTCATTAAAGAAGATCTGTAAGCACACATCTGGCTGCTTCACAGATGTTTGGTGGCTAATATAAGCTTACATCACTTCCACTTTCCCATTCTGTCAGGTTCATTGGTCTAGTCATCTTTCTGCCCGCCTTCTTCAGGCCAATCAGCCATGTACTTTAAATCTCACTGCTCAGCTGTGAGCTGAGCACTTGAACATATAAAAGTGATGATCACTTCTTTCATTGAATTTTGAGTGTTTTATTCAACCTTGTTACATCTGTGGTGTTCCTGTGTTCAAGTAAGGGGGGTGGGGGTGCACAAAACCAGAAAGTTAGAGTCAGGTCTGCAGCACTTCTAAAAATTATTGCATTTAACATTCCACCACTTTCTCCTTGGAATTTTGCAGCACATTCAAAAGTTTATATATACAGAGTTTGTTTTCTCGTGTACTGCATCTTGACCCTGTAGGCAGAAGTTGATGATTTTGTTCTCCCTTCATCTCAGGTTCGGAAGTAGACCACACATTATTTCCAAGTAACCAGCTTAAAATAGGGAAAATCAACTCAAGTCACTTTGCTATTCAAAACCCTTACCGATAGTGAAATCTACCCACAGTTATAAAAGTGCAAAAAAAGAAAAGATCTGTCCCATATTGTAGAGCCAAGCAGGAGTCTCCAGGAGAGACATTTGCTTTGCATGCAGAGTGATCTTTCATCAATAGACGAAACGGCCCTGAGGTCCATTCACAATTCTTGCAGGGGTGACAGGTGCCTGGTGGGGTCAGTTGCCCGTTGCCTCTGGGTTGCCTATAAGTCTCTTGCTCTTTGTTGTGAGGGCTCCATCTGAGGCTCACCTTCCTCCCTCCCTCTTCTGCTGGGGCGGACACACACTTGTCATTGCGCTGTGTACCCTTGGATCTTCAGCACTCTGCTGCGTCTGGGTCTCCTAGGTTTTTCTCTATGTGCCTCTGGCTCCTGGAGGGTGTTGTTGTGGCTTCTCACCATCATCATTATTAAGTAAGCTTCATGTTTCACACTCACACACGCTATAAAATGCCTTGTGTAGATAAGTTAGTGAAATTGTACTTTAGAATCAGGTTTCAGTTAAAAGGAAATGATTTCTCTTTTAGCTCCCAAACACAGTGTATCGAGAGGTGGACAGTTGAAAAGATGGCACAAAACACACAAACTTGTAAGAGTTGGCCAGATTTGTGCAAAATGAAATGGTTGGTAATTGGCAGATGAAAGGATCAAAAGGCATGATAAGACATCTGATTGTGTTACTAACTCATCTACACAAGACAAACTTTAGAAAACAGCACATTCATGCTGATTAAAAGAATGTAATGAGTTAGGACTATTGCTCTTGATCAATGCAATTTAAGTGACAACACAAGATTCTCACTTAAACATGCTTCCTTTACATTTTTTATCACTCTTATTTTTCCAGTGTTGTCCTCCTGCATCCATGATAAATGACACTCATAATGGGATTCCATTTCTACTGCTTGAGCACAAACACTACTGGCATACCTCCATTGTTCTTTAAGAAGTTCTTTAAAGATTACAGTCAAAGCCGTAGATCTCCTTATTAAAAAAGAGAACAACTATTGAAAGACCGGATGATCTGATATCCTCGTGTCGGTGTTGTTCCAACATCATCATAATAAATGTTGTTCCACGTTCAACATTGCAAGTGACCAATCACATTGTTGTGACGTCCCCCGTTTGTGCCTTTGAAAAATACCTCCTTAAAAAAATCGACTTCACTTGCGAGAAGAGAAACCGCTTCTGTCCACCAATCCAGGAACTTGAATTCTTTGAATTTCAGGATACTTTTCTTTAATAAACGGTAAGCATTATACATATTGTCCTTACAGAGGTAGGTTCTCTTCCCGCAAGTGAAGTCGATTTTTTGAAGGCGTTTGTTTTTTTTGAGGTCGCGGATGACGTCAGGAGAAGGTGATTGGTCACTTGCAATGTTGAACCTGGAACAACATTATTTATGATGACGAGGGAACAACACCAACACGAGGATATCAGATCGTCCATTGAAGACCACAGGTTTGGTTGTCCCTAGAGAATGTTTTAAAGGCTTCAGCTGATTTCAAAAATTTTATACACTGTAGGAATATTAATCCCAGGGTATTATTTGATACTATGAACCACATTGTTTCTCCTTTAGCTCAGCTTGTTTTGATAGTCTTGGATGATGACTGTAATCTATGTCTCAGTCACTGTGTAAAATAAGGTAATGGGCTTGAGATATCCAAAATATTCTAAAGGTCTCCTTACAAATATGGCCTTCAGTGCCCTGAGCTATTTACCACATTCTCTCCAATTACATCAAATGACTTACAATAATGGACAAAATAAAACCGTCATCATCTTTGTTAGAGTTTTTATGTCTTTCTGTCCTGTTTGGGGCTCTTACAACCATTGGTCCTTCAGTGTTAACTATCACTGAGACACGCTTGTGTTCCTTTCTACTTTAAGCATGCTGAGGTAATTCTATTAGCTAAAAAAAGTTATTTTGATGCCAACTGGAAAAAGTTGAGAAAAGTCAATTCAGATCCTTCTTGTGCAAAGTGCATTGTTTACAACTGTGCCCCATTTTATTCTGGTTTTCAAAAACCACATAGCAGCACTATGCTGAGAATGCTCTTTTAAAGCCGTGTAATGATGTTTTAATGGCATCTGGTGTAAGCAACTGTTCTGAATTCATTTGTGCAGCTTTTGATACGGTGACCAAAGTATTTTACTCTCTGGCTTATTGTTAGACTCATTTTCCTATTTATCTGATATGACTTTCTGTGTTAAGGTGAACAAGTTCTCTTCTAACACTCCTTCCCTAACCTCGGAGGTTCTGCAAGGTTCAGACATAGGTTTATGATTATTTTCTTTCTACATTCCTCCTTTAGCTGGTATAATTTCTTATCATTTGTATATGAATGTATATGCCTTTTAATCAGAGGTTCACACACTTGGTCAGCATGCAACCTACCTATAAAATGACCAAGCCAAAATGATGTACCTTCTATAAAAATGCAAAATCTAAATTTATTTATGAACATATTAAGTATTCTTTATTTGTACAATATATGTTGATGTACCTTGCAAAACTATATGAACCCATATTACCTTGCTCTGATGACTTGCAGTAAATGGAATCAGCCAGGGATACATAGTCTGAACAGTAGCTGCTGATAGCTAGCCTCAAGCACATTTCCAAATGATCATCAGTCATGTCATGTTTCTGGTTTGTTTTTAAAGTCTCGGAACAATAAGTCAGCTGCTCCAACGAAGGCCTCTTTTGCCATCTCTCCGTTTTGCAAGGACGTCTTGTGCTTAACGATGAAGTAACTCACCCACGGCTTTGGTGGCTGCCTTCACTTTTGTGGTCAGCTGTGAGAAAAGTGACTGCTGTAAGATAACTGGGATTTTAGTTATTTCACCTTTCTCTTTCCCAGCTCACTCTTTGGTGAGAAGTCAGTGTCGTAGATTTTATGAACAGTCCGACAAAGCCACTTCACATTTCCCTTCTTCAGAATAGCAGTGGTAGACTTGCAGAGGAGGCAAACAAACTTGAATATCACATCCTCCCATTGCGTATGGAAATGGTAGGGTTTTGGCGGGTTACTTGGTTCAGCGTCCCCACTCATTTTTATACCCTTTCTTGAATTTAGAAGAATTAATGAGAGGCTAACTAGGCAACTCGGTAGCTTACTAGAGTTTTGTAGCAACTGGCGCGGTTTAACGCGCATGCATTGTTACCAATGTATCGGAAAAGGTCAGATGTCATGCCGACTGCCCTGTATGTCAATCAAGTGACAAATTTTATAGTGAGGATGGATGACAGGCTGACGTTTACTTTTTTAATGCCATGTAACCTACCCACGCTACCTTTGAGATTGACTGGTAGATTGCGATCAGCGTATTGGGCACCCCTGCTTTAAATCTTACCAGCTGGATAGGCTATCTGCCCTAGTTGATGGTTTTTTGTGGGGGGGGGGGAGTTTTCAATTCAATTAAATTTTATTCATATAGCGCCAAAACACAACAACAGTCGCCTCAAGGCACTTTATATTGTACAGTAGATCGTACAATAATAGACAGATAGAACAACCCAACAATCATATGACCCCCTATGAGCAAGCATTTTGGCAACAGGAAGGAAAAACTCACTTTTAATAGGAAGAAACCTCCGACAGAACCAGGCTCAGAGAGGGGCGGGGCCATCTGCTGCGACCGCTTGGGGTGAGAGAGTGGCTGTGTCCCAATCCAGCGACCGCAAGCTTTGTAGTACGCGCACTTCGCGGACTACGTACGGCGGGTACTACGAAGTGCAAGTAGTGCGGAAGTTAGAGGCTTGTGAAATGGGACGGTCTGGCCTTCGTCGCGCTGCTCAGGTTGCCTAGCAACCATGATACTAACCACGAGAAACATTTCATACAGCATTGTTTGACAGAAATGAAGGAGAAAAAATTTTGTTTTGCTCGTTCATCTTTTAATGACATCACTTTGATTTGTTGAGTATCTGAGGCTGAGACGACGGGACTGTAAAAACATGATTGCTGGGCTTCATTTCTGTACTGAACAGTCATTTCACGATTAGTTATTAAATAACAATTAGCTAATGTTGTTCATGAGACTAAAGTCATCTCACTTTGGCAATGTAAATATAATATGGCCAAAATTATAGTTATTGTCTGATTATTACGATATATTACAGCAGTGAGCTTGAACTCTGTGTCATTCACAAGTTGCATTTTTTCAAATTTCTTGTCACCTTAAATCTTCACTCAAAGACAAGTATCTTTGACAGTGTACTGTATATGTAGATGTATTATATATAAGAGACAAATATTGTTCGTTTAATTTGATTACTAAATTTGGCTCAATGCTTACATATATGTGTAAAAAGAAAATGTACAAGCTGTGAAAACTGTTTCTGATAAAATGAAGAGTAGACTGATATATGAAATATTCCTTTATTGGGTGAGAAAATCAGACCATGTCATAACTGCTTTAAGTCATAACAGAATAGATATCAGAACCTTAAACAGGCTGACTTCTGCTAAATGGGTCAAACTGGGCAGAAAGTATACAAACACATAACATCCTTATAGAATATGATGTAACACTATAGATCAACTTACCTCATAATATATAAAGCATATAAACAGTTACAGCAATATGATGCAACAAACACAGCAGTGCTACTAATCCAAAATACTCAAAGCTTCATAGAAATGAAACAAACATTTATTTTTAGCTCCATTCTGCTGCTGATACATACTTTAGGTTTCTGAACATTAAACTTGTTGCTGCCTTTCATAGTGTGTAACTTGAAGGCCCTGAGTACTTTCTCCCACACTGAAAACACTGGGATGCTAAAATTATTTGAACATTACCTAATAAGACTGATTCAGGACAGATAAGTAGTTATGTTAAACTTCACTAGCAGTCCTTCACAAACAGGGAACAGTCTGTCTATTCTAACAATCTGTCAGCTGCTGCTGGCTCTTCCTCCTCCTCTTCCTCACACACTGCTGAGTTTGTCCTGGTGGATCATCAGGGGTGCAAAGCCTCACAGATGACGTGCAGCAGTGGGTCCCTCAGTCTGTCCTCACTCTGGACCAGAGATGGGCAGTAAAGCATTACTTTTAACACATTACTATAATCTGATTACTTTTTTCAAGTAACGAGTAAAGTAAGGGATTACTATTGCAAAAACGGTAATTAGATTACTGTTACTTTCCCGTAGGAACGCTGCGTTACTGCATTACTAAAACTGTAAGCGAGTGCGACGTTCGTGACAACAGCTGTGTGAAGATCAACAATGGATCACATATCAGTGCAGAGAGAGTATGGGCGTGCGGCGTTTAAAGCGTGGAAGTACTGACCTTACTTTGAGTTTGATTCCATAAAAAGTGTCAAAAACATTAGTGTCCGTTGTGCGTGGGAAGAAAACGTCTTTTTACAGCGAAAAAAAAAAACCCTAAACAAGTCAGAGAATGTTTCATATAATTAAATTTTTGCTTGATGCATAAAGTTAAAAGATTAAAACTGATAAAACAAGATACTTTTCCATTTGATTACATTTTGTATGATGGATTATGCAAAAAAAGTAGAATTGGGCTGAAAGATCTATCGCTTTATCACCTCTTCAGGTTGTAAATCGTGTTTTTAAAAAGTAACTAAGTAACTAAGTAATTAATTACTTCTGAAAATAAGTAATCAGTAAAGTAACAGGATTACTTTTTTGGGGAAGTAATCAGTAATTAGTTACTGATTACTTTTTTCAAGTAACTTGACCAACACTGCTCTGGACACTTGCAGTTGTCACACATGGAAATCAAATGTGTGATAAGCTGCAGGATTCAAACACAAGTGTAACTTATAAATACATGTTCATACGTTTATTCCACAATCAGAGAGAAAGAAACAGAGAGAGAGTGAAGGACAGACAGACAGGTGACAGTCTCAGTTGTATACACTGCTACAAAACAGCACAAGAGAAGGAGGATTTAGTGTTTGTGTTATTACGAGTGTAAACAAGAAGAGTTCCCAGATGGTGCAGTGGACACATGTGTGAGTGCTGTGATTAAAACATCTTTCTTTCAGCTTAACGAGTGAACTGTCAGCTCGTTCAAACACACGTTAAAATCCGTTTGGCTCGACACCACCGAACAGAGGCAGCAATATAACATAGCTCACATTAACAGTGCAGTGGATCCTGCTTGTGCCGTCATATTCAGGACTGCAAACCGAGCAGCATCACTGGCTTTCAGCTTGGAAAAATATTTCCTTCAGTGTAAAAAAAAAAACAGTTCTTAACCCTCTGGGGTCGCCGGACGCGCCGGCCCGTCAAAATCACATGACCAATTTAAGATGACACAGCTACAAGATGCAGCAATTCAGAGTCTCCATTTCAACTTGGGTCGAAAGTGCGGACTTCAAACTACATACCAGTTTTTGAATTGTGTCGATGGGCCACGTAAAACAGAGTTATGATAAAAAATACACCGGATGTTTTTTTCTGAACAAAACACTGGTGTTTACAGCGGGATGAATGGTAAAAACGGTGTTTTCTACAGACAGCACTAGCAAACACTCTCGCTTTGCAAGTGAAAAAAGAAAAAGAAAAAACACCCCGTCACTATTGGTGTTACGGTTTACCATGTCAGCGAATCAAAATATTGATAAGGCAACGTGTGGCACTTGGTTGTTTAGGGAGAAAGGGAAGTTTTTAGGAGTGACACCCGCGACGGAAAGCGGGCGAGCGAAAGAAAGAGGGAGAGTGAGTTTTCATATGTGAGACATTAGTGACGTTTAGCGTGTTTGGAGGCTGTAGTGTTATTGTTTTGTATTGTGTGTCAGTTATACTGCTGAATTTCACATTTTCTCCAAAAAAAGCTGTCAAAGGCAGATTCCAGTGTAAACGCTGTTCCCACATGGAAAACTGGACTGATGCACCTCCTGCTGTCAGACCTGCAGGGTTTAGGCCTGTGCTGTTCTCCTCTGTCTTATACTGAACACAAACTACATTTTTTGGACTGGCACAAATAATTTGTGTGCCTTCTTATTATATGATTGTTCTGTAAATAGATTTAAATGGTTATATAAAAAACCCTGAGGCCTTGGCTGCATTTTTAGGTAAATAGTACCATATAACTTTGTTGTTTGCAAAACTTGTGCATAATTTTTAGAAATGTACAATTTCTATTTGCATTTCAAGTTATGAAAATGATTCGTTAAACATGTTTGTGGGTTTTACAATAAGAAATATAACTTTTTTCTACTTGAATTTTGAATTTTTTGTCTTAATTTAGATCAACTGTGCTAATATAGTATACTAAAATGAAAAAATAACTCAAATTTCAGATATTTGTGGTTGTGCTGAAAATAATGGTACCAAACAAGGCAAGAAAAACATATTTTAAAGGTGAAATGTAGAGGTAAAATCAAAAGTAGTCAAAAACGGTCAATTATACACAGGACCCCAGAGGGTTAATGAGCTTGGAAAATAAGTCTACATCTTAAAAAATGGCAGCAGTGTAAAGGCTAGATGAAAACAGGCCAGAAGTTGTAGAACACTGTTTCAGAAGAAGCGACTGGGATTGTTTTGATGTATATTTATTTTAGATTTGACTACGTTCTGTACGTACTGCTTGTCTTGCTTGCTTGCCCCTGACAAAATACCACTACTTCACATTGTCATTGAACTGAAAACTAATTTCTTTCATCCTAAAACTGTATACAAGATAAGACAAGGATAAATAAATGAAAAATTCCTGCCTTGGAGTGATTCAAGTCATACTGTCCGACAGAAGTTTCTTTGTCTCACTCGGTAAATTTTATTCATCCTCCACCTCCCTCCCATGTGGTGTACCTCAAGGATCCATCCTCGGGCCTCTTGTTTTTAGCATTTATTTACTTCCGTTTTGCCTTAGTTTTAAAAAACACAATGTCTCATTTCATTTTATGCAGATGACTGTCAGATTTATCTGCCCCTGAAACACAATGACTCTTACTCCCAGAGGCCTATTTTAGAATGTTTTAAGGATATCAGAGCAGGGCTGTCTCTGAATTTTTGAAATTTTAATGAAAACAAAACTGAGATCATTATATTTGGGCCAAGTGGCCCTGGTGTCCCACCATCTGATTTGGGTCCTTTCACATCCTCCATCAAACCAGTTCTTACTTGGAGTGAAAATTGACACAACTCTTAAAATAAACAAACCAATAAATGCAGTGGTGAGAAATAGCTTTTTTCAGCTGACGCAGCTCTCTAAACTCAAACCTTTTATCTCTTTTTGTGACTAAGAGAGTTTTACATGCATTTGTGACCACTCGCTTTGATTATTGTAATGCATTTTATGTTGGTATTAATCAGGCCTCCCTATCACAATTACAAATGGTCCAGAATGCTGCAGCTCGCCTGCTGACAGGGACACGCGAACACAAGTACATTACCCTGTTCCTTCCTCTTTACACTGGTTACCTGTCCAATTTAGAATTTGTTTTTAAATTTTATTGTTTGCTTTTAAAGTTTTAAATGGCTTGGCTCCTACTTACCTGGCAGACCTTCTACACATATACACTCCACAAAGGTCTCTCAGATCAACTGACCAGTCACTCTTAGCTGTCCCCAGTGTTGGGAAGGTTACTATTAAAATGTATTCCACTACAGATTACAGATTACATGCCCCAAAATGTATTTTGTAACGTATTCCGTTACGTTACTCAATGAGAGTAACGTATTCTGAATACTTTGGATTACTAAATACACTCAACAAAAATATAAACGCAACACCTTTGTTACTGCTCCCATTCCCCATGGGATGGACGTAGAGACCTAAAATTCATTCCAGATACACAATATAACCATCCCTCCCAAACAGTGGTCACAAATCAGTCCAAATGTGTGGTAGTGGGCACATCTGCTATATTGAGATAATCCATCCCACCTCACAGGTGTGCCACATCAGGATGCTGATCTGACATCATGAGTAGTGCACAGGTGTACCTCAGACTGCCCACAACAAAAGGCCACCCTGGAATGTGCAGTTTTTTGCGCTATTGGGGGTCTGGGGACCCAGAACCGGTCAGTATCTGGTGTGACCACCATTTGCCTCATGCAGTGCAACACATCGTCGCATGGAGTCTATCAGATTGTCAATGGGCGTATGTTGGTCCACTCCACTTCAATGGCTGTGCGAGGTTGTTGGATATTCGTGGGAACTGGTACACGCTGTCGTATACGCCGGTCAAGCACATCCCGAACATGCTCAATGGGTGACATGTCCGGTGAGTATGCTGGCCATGCAAGAACTGGGACATTCTCAGCTGCCATCTGCCCTGAACAATGTGAACCATGATTCATCCGTGAAGCGCACACCTCTCCAACGTGCCAGACGCCATCGAATGTGAGCATTTGCCCACACAAGTCTGTTACGGCGACGAGCTGGAGTCAGGTCAAGACCCCGATGAGGACGACGGGCATGCAGTTGAGCGTCCCTGAGACGGTTTCTGACAGTTTGTGCAGAAATTGTTTGGTTGTGCAAACCAATTGTTCCAGCAGCTGTCTGGGTGGCTGGTCTCAGACGATCTTGGAGGTGAACCTGCTGGATGTGGAGGTCCTGGGCTGGTGTGGTTACACGAGGTCTGCGGTTGTGAGGCCGGTTGGATGTGCTGCCATATTCTCTGAAACGCCTGTGGAGATGGCTTATGGTTGAGAAATGAACATTCAATGCATGGGCGACAGATCTGGTTGACATTCCTGCTGTCAGCATGCCAATTGCACGCTCCCTCATTGCTTGTGGCATCTGTGGCATTTTGCTGTGAGACAAAACTGCACATTCCAGGGTGGCCTTTTGTTGTGGGCAGTCTGAGGTACACCTGTGCACTACTCATGATGTCAGATCAGCATCCTGATGTGGCACACCTGTGAGGTGGGATGGATTATCTCAATATAGCAGATGTGCCCACTACCACACATTTGGACTGATTTGTGACCACTGTTTGGGAGGGATGGTTATATTGTGTATCTGGAATGAATTTTAGGTCTCTACGTCCATCCCATGGGGAATGGGAGCAGTAACAAAGGTGTTGCGTTTATATTTTTGTTGAGTGTATTATCATGCTTTTTACAACTACATGAATGTGATTTATTACTGTTACTGAAGGTCCGCGGCTCCGAACCATAGTAAAGGGACCTCTGACTAATACGTTGGGTTCGTGTCGGGCTCGTGTCGGGCTCGTAACTGAAAACTAGCTTTACTTTGTTGTCTAGGTCAAGTTTGCTTGCGAGAGACAGAGAGAGGCGTTGAAAGGCTGCTCCAACGGAACTTATTGTTTCAGAGGAAAACAGGAACACGGTGTACAGTCGAGTCTTAATAGTTTACTTACAACTGGGCTCGTCAGGCTCTCTGTTTGGCTGCAGTGGTTATTATTATATTTACATGCTTCCAGCTCCCGTTTCTGCTCGGTGACAACTCGTACTTTTCCACTCTCTTCTCCCTCCTCGCGCTCACAGACACATAACGGGTATGGCAGTCCATTCTCCCTGCAGCAGGGACTACACTGCCCATGAGGCTACAGTCTTTAGGGCTATGCCTGTAGCATTCTGCCTATTAGCTTAGCACAACAACAACAACAACAAAAAGTAGTGATGTGTGGATCGATCCTGAAATATCGATTCCTCCGATACCAATCATTTATGTTCTAGAATCGATTCTCACATTAAAATATCGATATTTTAGTAATTTAGAGTAAATTTGTAGTTTATCATTAACAGGAACACAGTGGAAAGAAACTATAACATTCGGATTGTCAACATTCAAAGGAACTACTTCCTCTTCCGCCTTTCATAGTCATGTGTGAAATACGGCTGTATAAATGTCTCGCAGCCCCTTGGCGCGCGCACTCACAACAATGGCTGAGCGTAATTGTGCGGACGTATTTTACCTCCACAAACAGCTGAGACGTGGTTTGCGATACATGTGGTAAAAAAGTGAGGTGTTGTGGCCATACTAGGGAGACATTCAAAAGGGCTGTTGGGGGGTGATAAATACATTTTACAGGGTTTATTTAAGGGATAAATGAAGACGATGTGTCGGTCGGCTCAGATATTTGAAGTTTACACAGCTACATTCTCACCAGAAAATATGTTAGTTTTTTTGTGACCCAGAAAGAGAAATAAGAGTAATATTAAAACTAAGTCGCTGCCGCCATTGTTGGAAACTGGAATAGATTGGGCCGCACTATGAATTCTGCGATATGGTTTTTCAATTTTGTTGTCCGGGTGGAAAATTGGGAGAAATTCGGGAGAATGGTGGCTCCGGGAGATTTTCAGGAGGGGCACTGAATTTCAGTATTCTCCCGGAAACATCGGGAGGGTTGGCATGTATTGTTGTGGCAAAATCACTAACCTTGTCAAACACCTAAGGGTAAATCATATCACAGAATATGATGAGCGTATGTTGAGGCAAACTGAAGAGGAGGAGAAGGACAAGTGCTGCTAGGGCGAGACAGACGTCTCTCACGGAGTACTTTAGTGCTGCAGGCAGGCAAGGTGTTCAAATAGCGCACAACTTCAGTTTTTTAATTTCTATATGATGAACTCTGCATTATTAAGTGATAAGAACAAGTAATCTGATGTCCTGTAATCATTATGATGCTATAATTTGAGATACAATAAATAAAACAAGTTTTTGTGCAAAGTATCGGTATCGGATCAGTATCGTCGATATCACCCTAAATATTTGATACTTGGTATCGGATCGGAAAGAAAATCAGTGGTATCGCACATCACTAACAAAAAGGCGCTCTCTCACCCAGGAAACAAACAGTTGTAGAGAGAGCGCGCATCACCCTGTAACCATGGAAACTGTGATGCTGCCACCTGGAACAACAGAACGTAGCTGTCAAACAAAACCGAAACAGTCCTGACCTGCCAGAATATGAAACAGGAAAATACCGCCGTGTAATCCATTTATTTCAAAAAAGTAACTGTATTCTAAATACCACCTTTTTAAACGGTAACTGTAACGGAATACAGTTACTCATATTTTGTATTTTTTAATACGTAACGGCGGTACATGTATTCCGTTACTCCCCAACACTGGCTGTTCCCATGTTAAGACTGAAACACCAGGGGGCTGAGCATTTGCTGTTCTGGCCCACAAATTATGGAATAAGTTGCCCTTCCATATTAGGCTGGAGAGGCAACCTGAAATTTTTAAATCACTTTTAAAAACATACCTTTTCTCCATACCTTTTAGGAGTCAGCTTCTAGTCAGTATTAGTCAGTTTTTGGTCATGTTAAATCTTCTTTATTTTGTAAATTTTATTTATTGGATATTTTATTGTCTATTTTATTCATGTTTTACTGTTTATTTGATTTATTTTTAACTTTTATCATTGTCTTTGGAAAGTACTTTGGGGTGGCTGTGGTAGAGCAGATCAGCTACTGACTGAAAGGTTGGTAGTTCGATCCTTGGCTTCCCCAGTCTGCATGCCAAGTGTCTTTGGGCAAGATACTAACCCCAAGTTGCTCTCCGATGCGTCCATCAGAGTGTGAATGCTTAGATTGCACTTAAGTATAGAAGAAAGTGCTTGTATGAGTGAGGCATGTTGTATACAGCGCTTTGAGTACTCCGGGAGAGTAGAAAAGCATTATATAAGAATCAGTCCATCAACCATGTTGTTTTTAAAGTGCTCTATAAATAAAGTTGGATTGGATACCTCCACACACCTTGTTTAATCATGCACCTGTTCCTGATGCCCTCATTGTGATCTCTTGTTAAGGGAATGGCAGCTCTTCAGTCTTTGCTAGATTGTTGTCTTGCAATATTTAGTGAAACCTGGCTCCAAGCCTTGATTTATTGTTTCCACTTACCTGTGAGGGAGATATTTACCTGTGTTTTCCCTGTCCTCGGGTTTGTCATGGAGTGATCCCGACAAGTTCAGTTGAGTTGATGAATAATTTTTAATTTTAGTAAACAATAGCATAAATGCATGAATGCAAACTGTCTGTTTTCTTTTTCTATTGTTGTTGTTTTAAAGTATTAGCTTTAATATGTTTAATCAATTTTTAGGGTAAAGTGTGTATGATTGTGCTTCTCTGTAGAACTGAATCACCAGGCCAGATTATTCAGGCGATCTATAAACATAAATTCAGTAGTTGAGGTGGTTTAGGGGCTACTGCCACTGAGATATCAATATCAGTGGTGCCCCAGTGGTAATGGTGAGATGGCTTGGTGTGTGTGTGTGTGTGTGTGTGTGTGTGTGTGTGTGTGTGTGTGT
>NW_024583231.1:110782-115677 GCF_018398535.1 Haplochromis burtoni | reverse complement strand
GTGTGTGTGTGTGTGTGTGTGTGTGTGCGTGTGTGTGTGTGTGTGTAGGAAGCAGATAAACAGAGCAGCCTGGGGGCAGGTTGCGAAAGGTAGGGGGGGGAAGCTTTGTAATATCAGAGCACATCCTACTGTCCTCAAGTGCAGCTTAACATATTTGCATCTTGGTCATGCTTTGAAGATTCCAGGATTTCTCTGGATCTGGACATTAAGCAGGATTTTTAATTCTTTACTATCAGACAGTCTAGTGTGTACTTGTTTAAGTGGTCTGTGCATGCATGGGTGGATGTATTGCACTATATGTGCACTATAAAGTATTATTGATGAGTCAGTAATGAAGTCTGTTTTGCGTCATTATTTTTCCTTTTTTACTGTGTATAGGTATATAGCATGTATACTTTAGGGGAGTTGGAGCATTGTATTTGTTTACCATATCTGTGCAGAATATAGTAATGACAAAGATTTAGCAATTGAGTAATTAGAATGATTAAGTAGTGAAAGACTCATCTTGTACCATTACAATGACAAATCTATAATTTTGAGCAAAAAGCAAAATTTAAGTACCTTCATGAGTAGTTTAAAAAAAAAATCAAAGCACTAAAATGAAGAATGTTACCACCATGCAGAAAATGTTAATTATGCCACTTCAGAGGAGCTTCTGAAAGGATAAGGAAAGCTGCATAAATTTAGCTGTAATCCAGGCAGGCAGAACTCATTTGCAGGGATGGTCTTATCTGGGCACTGCAGCTTTCTCACAAAATTAACCTTGGATATTTGGGCCCAATTCAGCTAGCGTTTGATTCCCCTCTCTCTCTCTCTTTCTCTCTCTCTTTCTCCCCCCCACCCCTCCCTTCACTCACACACGTTGCCTGCATACAACCCCTCACCCTATAAGCCATTACAATCCCTTCCCCTCTGTTTGTCTATCTCAGGGTTTTATGTGTTGAGTTTATCATTACAGTTGAAGCAGCAATGAAAGAAAACAAGAAGAACGAGAGAGATAGAGAGAGATGGCTAGATGGATAGATAGCTGTAATAGTAAATTTGCATTTGTATACCACTATTATGGCTCTCCATTTCTGACCAAATTTTTTGTCATTCTGTTTTGTTTTTTCTTGGGGTTTTTTGTTTTTTAAATATCATTCTGCCTAATGCTGGAAATACACTGGGTTACAAGGCTGTGTTTCATTCATTTCAGGGAATCAGGCCATCACCAGGCTGGTGCTGGCAAAGGTGATGGGACACCTTAGGAAGCTTGGCTGATGGCCAACAGCAACACAAAAAACTGGACCTCTCCTGGCATGGCAGGAAGCTTACAGTGATGTAGACCGGACCCCACTGGTAGCTAGAATAGAAGAATAGAATAGAATAGAATAGAATTATCCTTTAATTGTTCCACAAGGGGAAATTTGGTTGTAACAGCAGCATGAAAAACACATATACAAACAAACAGTACACAGGACACAGAACAGAAACATAGATAATCTTTTTACATATTTACATCAAGGATAATAGTTACCAAAAACAGAGTACTGTACAGTTATTGAAATTAAATAAAAATTAAATACAGATAAGAGGCAAACCCAGGTTATATTGTGAATCGGTTGATAAAATAGTGCCAAGTTACAGCGCTGATGTAAACATCTATGTTTGTTGGGAGCAGTTTTGATTGTACAGTCTGACAGCTGCAGGGAGGAAGGACCTGCAGAAATGCTCCTTCATGCATCTAGGTTGCATCCCATCCCAGAACAGAGCTGGCCTTCCTAATGAGTTTATCCAACCTCTTCCTCTCAGCTGCCGATAAACTACTGCTCCAACATACAACACTGTAAAAAATGACAGAGTCATGGAAGGTCTTTAAAAGCGCTCCCTGGACCTCCAAGATGGCGCGGCCACGTCCAGACGCCTTCCTGACCACTCCGCTCCGACTATCTACTTTTCTTGTTTTTTACCTATTTTTTGCTCTGGTTTTCATCCCAAAATCCTCTAGTCTTATAGTCTACGACAGCGGATCACTTATAAACATCGGTGCCAAGGTTGCACATCTAATCTTGGACACTTTTAAACCCGACCCTTCCTGGCCGCCAGAGATTCTACGCGGCGCGGAGAACAACAAAGGACGGGCCGCTCATCCGAGGCGCAGAACACAGAAGCGCCGGGGGAAACGCGCTGGTATTAGGAACAGACTGAGACAGCAGGCGCATCGCGCACCACTGCCCAGTATCCTACTGGCCAATGTACAATCTGTCATGGTTCGCTGTGTGGCAGGCGGGAGGAGGACCCAAACGCAAAACTCACAGACACGGGGATGAACTCAAAATCACAGCTTTAATGCTGGAATGGCAGAACATAGGAAATACAAAACTAAACTGGGAAAAGTAAACTAACATACGCAGAGAGACACAGGGAGATCCACACAGCATGAGGGAGAACGCGACGCCGAACAGAGGGAGACGCAGACAGAAATACACAGAGGGTTAACGAGGAAAGTGGGAACACACGGGGAACACAGCTGACACAGATAACCATAACGAGACACTGACGGGAGACGGGCAGAGTCAAACAGGAAGTACAGAGGTTCAGACAGGAGGAGAGAGAGCACGGGGAAAAACACAGACATAACGGGCTGGGGAAACATGGAACAACCACAAAGGGAGACGAGGGCTCATAAATACAGAGAGGGCACACAGGGGGGAGAGAGAGCACGGGGAGAACTTAGACATAACGGGCAGGGGAAACATGGAATAAAACATAAGGAGAGACGAAGGCTCACAGATACACAGAGGGGCACACAGGGGGTGAGAGTCACAAAGGGAAAGCACTCAGGGAACACCACAACAGGGCAACTCAGGAAACAGAGCCTAAACAGGGAACTGAAATACAAAGATACATAAAACTAAGAATACTGGGCCAACATGGCCCAGGACCATGACAGTACCCCCCCCACAAGGGCTGGCCCAGAACAGGAAACAAAACAACTAGAAAACACAGGAGCACAAGACCAAAGTTCAAAGAGAGTTCAGGGGGCCGACCCAGAGCCCACAGGCACAAGAGTTCACGGGTCACACGGTCGGGGGGCCGACCAGGCGGGTGGCACAGGTGACAGAGCTGGTCCGGAGGCCGACCGCACGGAAGGCAGCGGCGGCGGCGAAGGAGACGACGACGGAGCAGTTCAGGGGGCCGACCGCGCGGAAGGCAGCGGCGGCGGCGAAGGAGACGACGGAGCAGCTCAGGGGGCCGGCCGCGCGGAAGGCAGCGGCGGCTCTCCAGTCTCAGGCGTGTAGGCCGAGGCCCGGTGGGCCTAGGACCAGACGAGGCAGGACCAGACGAGGCAGGACCAGACGAGGCAGGACCAGACGGTGGCGATGCGGGGGCCGGACCAGGCGAAGCACAAGCTGAGGCTGGACCAGACGAGGACGAAGACTCGGAGGCTGGACCAGACGAGGACGAAGACTCGGAGGCTGGGCCAGACGAGGACGAAGACTCGGAGGCTGGGCCAGACGAGGACGAAAGACTCGGAGGCTGGGCCAGACGAGGACAAAGACTCGGAGGCTGGGCCAGACGAAGACTCGGATGCTGGAGCTGCAGCAGACGAAGCACAGGCTGGAGCTGCAGCAGACGAAGCACAGGCTGGAGCTGCAGCAGACGAAGCACAGGCTGGAGCTGCGGCAGGCGAAGCGGAGGCTGGACCAGGCGAGGCTGAAGACTCGGAGGCTGGACCAGGCGAGGCTGAAGACTCGGAGGCTGGACCAGGCGAGGCTGAAGACTCGGAGGCTGGACCAGGCGAGGCTGAAGACTCGGAGGCTGGACCAGGCGAGGCTGAAGACTCGGAGGCTGGGCCAGACGAAGACTCGGATGCTGGAGCTGCAGCAGACGAAGCACAGGCTGGAGCTGCAGCAGACGAAGCACAGGCTGGAGCTGCAGCAGACGAAGGCTCTGAGGCTGCAGCAGACGAAGGCTCTGAGGCTGCAGCAGACGAAGGCTCTGAGGCTGCAGCAGACGAAGGCTCTGAGGCTGCAGCAGACGATGGCTGGATGGGCTCCTCGGGCCCTCCAGCGGAGACAGGAGGCTGAACGGGCCCCTCGGACCCTCCAGCGGAGACAGGAGGCTGAACGGGCCCCTCGGACCCTCCAGCGGAGACAGGAGGCTGAACGGGCCCCTCGGACCCTCCAGCGGAGACAGGAGGCTGAACGGGCTCCTCGGGCCCCCCAGCTGACGAGGTAGATGGCGGCGTGGGAGCCGCGGAGTCCTGGATGAGCTCATCCGAGCTCCCAGCAGGAGCCGATGCAGAGCCAGAGAGATTTGGGACCCCTGGCTGAATGTTAAGCTGACCAGCGGACCGTACTGCCATCGGGGACTGGGCCACTGGAGACGCGGGGAGCTGAGCTACTGGGGCCTGCGCTACAGGCGGCACTGGAGCTACTGGGGCCTGCGCTACAGGCGGCACTGGAGCTACTGGGGCCTGCGCTACAGGCGGCACTGGAGCTACTGGGGCCTGCGCTACAGGCGGCACTGGAGCTACTGGGGCCTGAGCTGAAAGTGGCACTGGGCGCTTTGGAAACTGAACTGAGGGTGGCTGTGGGGGAGCTAACTGAGCTGGGAGTAGCTGTGGGGGAGCTAACTGACCTGGGAGTAGCTGTGGGGAGCAACTGAGCTGGGAGTAGCTGCGGGGGAGCTAACTGAGCTGGGAGTAGCTGCGGGGGAGCTAACTGAGCTGGGAGTAGCTGTGGGGGAGCTAACTGAGCTGGGAGTGGCTGCGATAGTTGGGGGAAAGTGGAACTGGTGATTGAGTGGACGACTGTGCTAAGGGAGGCTGCGCTGGGGAAAACTGAGCTAAGGTTAACTGAGGAGGTAGCTGAGTGGCAGACTGAACCGGAAGGAGACTGAAGTGGTGTAGG
>NW_024583231.1:99175-101668 GCF_018398535.1 Haplochromis burtoni | reverse complement strand
TTGAAGAGATATCCTAGGATGCCACACAGTTCATCTGCGCAGCACCTCAGGAACCTGGAGCTGATGTCATCTGGACCCTTCCGCACCTTGATCATGCGAAGCTCGTTCCTCACTTGAAGTGCAGAGATAGAAAGAGAGGATTTTGGGGGAGGGGGGAGTATGTTGGAGTCCACAGAAGCGGAGGGTGGGCGTGATGGCTGGGAGCTGAGAGGTGTGAAGTGCTGAGATAAAAGACAGGCAGTCCCTAAAGATGAGGGAGATTGCAGCAGGGGGGACAATGCTGGGGGAGGGGTGGGTGGTTGATCAAACCTATTAAAATATTTATTTAGGTCATTCACCCACCCCAAGTCTCCTGCAGCCTGGGGGGTTGGTTTTTGTCCTGAGATTGTCTTCAGGCTGTTCCAAACCCCTCTGATGTTGTCCTGTTGCAGCTGCTCTTCCACCTTCCTCCTGTAGTTTTCCTTCCCCTGCCTTATCTTCCATTTCAGCTTCTTCTGGACAGCTCTCAGCTCCTGTTTGTCTCCAGATCTAAAGACTCTTAATTTCAGGATTTATCCATGACTTGTTGTTAGAAAAACACTGTACCTTTATGATGGGTACGGTGTTGTACACACAGAAGTTCATGTAATCCGTAATGCAGTCTGTCATAATGACGTGTGTAAACTCTTGCGGTAGATAGTACGGTCTCATGTGCCTCAGTGTCCTTACAGCTTAGCATCTCTTTGATAGATAAATGCCCAGCGTTACACCATCTATCGTTCACAAACACAGCCAAATCCCCTCCTCTCGTCTTACCATTCTCCGTTGTTCTGTCGGCCCGGATCAGATGGAAACCGTCTATGTTTGCGTGTGAGTCCGGAGTTAGCGTGGTTAGCCACAACTCTGTGAAGCACATCACGCTGTGATGGCAGATCAGATCTGATCACGCTTCACAGAGTTGTGGCTAACTGAACTGGACAGAACTGGCGGCTCTAACCCAACATCAGAGGAGCCTGTAGCTCCTCTGATGTTGGGTTAGAGCCGCCAGTTCATCCACTTTATTGGGGAGAGATCTCACGTTCCCCATAATGACAGATGGAATCGCTGGCCGGTACCTCCTAACCATACCTTACTGCGATGCCCGATCCCGGCCCGAGTGCTGCGTTTCTTCCTCCTCACCTTGCGGGGGATGTTGGCTCGCTCGGCGGTAGGCAGAACAGCAGAGGCCCCGAGGGCTAACAGCTGATCCCTGCTGTAAACAATGGGAGGTCGGACCTACACGTGCTCTCCGGACATGATTGTCCATAGAATTCTGAGCTCGATTGTAGACTAGAACAGTCCACAATATAAAAACAAGAACACGAAATGAAATAACAACAGAGAAAGAGAAAAAAGGACGCGGTCAGGTCGGAGCTGCTGATACTCGCTGCCAGCTTGGAGTGGCACCGGAAACAAAGCTCAGCAGGTGTTTACAATGGAGAGAGAGAATGGATTCTTGAAGTGGCCAATGTCAGCAGAGGAGGCAAAGTCCCGAGTCACTGAGCTGTGGAGTGATAGGATAGGCTGGGCTTCAGGTAGGCTCATACACTCAGCCAAACTTGGACCCACAGGTACCCCTGGAGGCTTGGGCTGTGTAGGACCCTCTGGAGGCTGGGGCAACACAGGGTACACAGATCCCAATGGACACTTGGGCTGGTGCTGCACAGTCCTATTGAGGGCTCATGTTACCCTGGGCTACACAAGACACAGTCTCTTCTAGCTGGGGCTGTGCAAGGCACACAGACCACATTGACTCAGGATGCATAGGATCCTTGGGATGCACTGAATTATCTAGCACAGGTTGTTCAAAATTAGTCAGCACAAGTTCATCAAGATTCACAAGGGTAACCAGCTGAGGCGCAGTCTGTGAAGCGGTCTAACCAGATTAATATGGAGCTGACAGAGTCTGGATAGAAAAAAATTGAGCCATTCCATTCATGTCACTGTAACCTTAGCTTGAGAAGCAGCTGGCAAGCAGGTCTGCAGCAGTAGTGAAGAAGGAGGTGGCTTGTTGCTGCAACAGTGAAGTCACAGGAAGTTCGGGTGGATATCTTGAGTCAAATGAGTGGTGAGGCTCTGCTCTGGAATTGTCCTTTCATGTAAATACATGAGGAAAAAAGCCTCTAAAAGAATTGGGTACTGAAGCAGTTAAGGGTGTTTCTCAATAATTTCTCTTATGCCTGAAAGTCTCATATAACCTTAATCTCCTTAGAATCATAAACCTAAAAATAAATAACTAGCTAACAAGAGAAATATATACAAAACAAGAGGAATATATACAAAAAAAAAAAAAATAGGAGAAAGGCACACATTGGAGAACAAAATTGTTGCAATGTGCTTGGAGGTAGTGCAAAGAAAAGGCTAAGAACAGAGGTAAACAGACACTAAATATACACGTACAAGGTAACGAGGAAATGGCACACAGGAGGGAGACACTGCTGAACCTAATTAGACGAGACTGGGAGGAAGCAAACC
>NW_024583231.1:78555-99150 GCF_018398535.1 Haplochromis burtoni | reverse complement strand
GATATTAATTAATTCATCATCCATCCATCCATTCGCTTCCGCTTATCCTTTTCAGGGTCGCGGGGGGCGCTGGAGCCTATCCCAGCTGTCATGGGGCGAAAGGCAGGGTACACCCTGGACAGGTCGCCAGTCTGTCGCAGGGCTAACACATAGGGACAGACAACCATTCGCACTCTCATTCACTCGCACATTCACACCTAGTGGCAATTTGGATTATCCAATTAACCTATCCCCACAAGCTGCATGTCTTTGGACAGTGGGAGGAAGCCGGAGTACCCGGAGAGAACCCACGCAAACACAGAACATTCAATTCAATTCAATTTTATTTATATAGCGCCAAATCACAACAAAAGTCGCCTCAAGGCGCTTCATAGATACAGAGAAAAACCCAACAATCATATGACCCCCTATGAGCAAGCACTTTGGCGACAGTGGGAAGGAAAAACTCCCTTTTAACAGGAAGAAACCTCCGGCAGAACCAGGCTCAGGGAGGGGCGGCCATCTGCTGCGACCGGTTGGGGTGAGAGAAGGAAGACAGGATAAAGACATGCTAAAGTAGCAGCACAGAACCTGTAATATCTACACCATGCATTTGAGTAACCTTCATCACTCAGGCCACTCACCCACCGAATCTATTCAGACCATGTCATGGTCTGGAGTCTGTGGACTCCGTGTTTATGTTTATAAATGTTCAGTGGTTTTGTTAGTTTTGGGGTATTTGTTATCCTTCCCAGTGTTTAGCTGTTCTCTGTGCCTTCCTTGTGTTGTGTCTAGAGATGGAACGATGTTTTTTAATCAATAAAACTGTTTTTTTAATATATTGCTGCATTTTGTATAAGTTCATACTATTCGCGGAGGCTTGGGCGCACAATCCGATTATATGGTATACAAAGTTAATCAGACTTACTCAGAGGTTTAAATATGAAACAAGCCTAGGGAAAACACTCCAAAGCTATTCTGGTTATAACGAGGACAAGAACTCGGTACGCCTGTATGTAAAAAGAAAATAGATCTGGCATGCGGCGCGGACGGACGAACGACCACAATAATTCATTAGTTCAGTCAACGCAGGAATGGCTGGAGCCTGCAAAGACTGGATGCCAAAAATACTAAAGTAAACTTACAAAATGACAGTAGCTCAATCCACTACCTATTCTTATGGTATTTTAAAAAGAGTACTTACGACAAGAAAGGACTCACTTTGGAAGGCAAACCTAATCTAATCGGCAGCAATTGAGCCAAACTCCCAGCGAAAAAACATCAAGGGACAACCAGCCCTACGCAACGTCACACTGAATGGATTAAATGGACAATGTAATCAAACCTTTAATTTGATAGGCGACTGTGTGGGTGGGGCTGAAAAGGTGAACACACAAAGCAGAAATCGCATTATTTATGTCACAAGAAAGTATAAAATACTGATTACCAACACACATCTTTCTTCAAAACGAGATGTGCAAGCTGCTCAGGCAGAAGCATATGGGCTTAGTGCCCAACAAGGGAAGTACCATAGCTTACTAGGGTATAGTTAGACTTAACAGTTACTATAATAAAAGTAATCGGAGGCTTCGTATATATTTTTAACATAATATTAACTAAAACACTTTGGGGTATAAAACAGTCAGATAAGTATCTTGGTTAAGCTAGGATCATTTAAAAATGAGATAGCAGAAAAAGAAGAGTATGTCTTGTCTTGTGCCCCCTGCCTAAGATGCCTCGGCCCTGCCTGCAAATGGCGAGGGTGCCTGAAGACTCCAAAAATACTTCCCGGGCCCTATCGGCCCCCTGGCTAAACTAATGGTGCTAAGAATCCCGCTGGACCCTATAACTCACAGTTACGTCAGACGGTGCGGTAGAAAAAGAGAGTTCCTGGTGGTAGAAGTATGGATTAAATAGACTATTCTAAGCAGAACATAGGACCTTTTCGAAAAATTCTCGGGGTTCTTTTGCTCACTAGGCTGATTCCAAAGGGCCATCCATCCACCACCCCCTTCCCCCCCGGCTCCTTTTCAACCACCTTTCTGGAGACCTGTTAACGCCGACCATCCTACATTGTTTGCCCTTCCCCCATCACTGCACAGCATTCGTACCTTCCTCCATCTGTAGGCGAACTTGTCTTCTAAACGGCTTTCTCAGGCTTACTGTAAACGCCGTTCCACCTTCCGCCTCGGCCCTCCCTCATCCCCCCCCCAACATAACAACCTCCCCCCTTCTCAAAATGGGGGAAGGACGGGGGCAAAAAAAGGAGGGGGACCACAAAGGGGGGAAAGGGGCGGGGAGGGCCGAACGACCTCTCGGCATTGGGAAAGCAGGAATACAGTCTTTTTCAGGGCTGGCATCTGGGGGACTCCACCAGTAGGACACATTTGATAACCCGCTCGTGGAAGAGTGCCGCTCATCACTGGCAGGCCTGAAGACCCCTCGTGCTAGACCAAATAAGAGGCTGAAAGCGACCTATCTAATACTCTCCAGTTTGTTCATGTAAATGGAGAGTCCTCCTCACACACTGAGGTTAATTATGGAGTTCTACAGGGTTCAATGCTAGGACCAATTCTGTTTACATTATACATGCTTCCCTTAGGCAGTATCATCAGAAGATATATCATACATTTTCACTGTTATGCAGATGATACCCAACTTTATCTATCCATGAAGTCAGATAACACACACCAGCAAGTCAAACTACAACAATGTCTAAAGACTTGGATGGCCTCTAATTTCCTGCTTCTAAATTCAGATAAAAGGCAATTGTACACAAAGGGGCTATTGTACTCTGCCCTAAAAATCTTAGAAATACTGTATCTAATCAGATGCTTACTCTGGATGACACTATGAGAAATCTTGTTGTTTTCAATAAGGATATCAATCAATCAATCAATCAATCAATCAATCAATCAATCAAGGCTTTATTCGCCACGTGCAGGTTGCCCTGCAGTGAAATAGGACCCCCCTCCCAACCTTACACATACAACACAGACATCACATGGGGATACAGGTCAGAGGTCGGTAGTGTTACAGGAAAAAAAACACTGAAATATACACTACAATGGGAAAGTACAAGAGGAAAAAAGAGACTGGGCTCTTGGGAGGACAACATGAGAACAGGAAACAAAAAAACTCCTCTGCACAAAAAAGCACATAAATGTCCACAGCACATTATGGAACACGTGACAAGCCACAGGGTTGGGTGGGGGGTGAGGACTAATCCGAAGCAAACACAGCAGCCATCCTGCCCAGCGCTACCATTCCAGCGTGGGCTCAGACCCGCCGTGTTCCCAAGAGGGAACAAGCATCGAAGGTGTTTGGAAAGGGAGGGGAGAGTGAGAGTGTGCATATCAGTGTATATGTATGTGTGTGCGTGTTCAGAGTTCAGCTGAGACAGTGTCCTTCGCCCCGCTGGGCTAAGTAAACAGTGTTCCCGCCAACCCAGGTGGCCTTGCATGGAATGGGAACGAACAGTCTAAACACAGTCATTATCAGGGTGTTGTTGTTCGGCTCCAGCCTTGCGACCGCAGCTGGCGCTGAAAGGGTATCCGCATGAAGTGATGGTGCTTTTTACTTTAGTGTGAACAGCTCATATGAATTTCAAAGCTGTTTTAACAGTCCAACACTGGTCTCTCAATCTCCCGTTGGAGAGCCGTGAGCTTTTCCATGATGTTATCAAACTTGCACTCTGTGATGTTGTCATTCTTGTGCTCAAAGAGCCAATTCTGAGAAAACACAACCACAGTGAACCTCCCCGAGATGTCATCCAATTTGCGCTCAGAGATGTTATTCCGAGTGAGTCCCTCCAAGATGTAATCCAGTCTGCACTCAGAGATCTTATTCTGAGTATTCACAGCAGCCGTAGCCTCTCCAAGATCTTATCCGTGCTGCACTCAATGAGCCCATTTTGAGAAACTCACGCCTCTTCCCATCGTTTCAATCCCAGCGGGCAGCCTTGTGGGGGTTTGAACAGCCGGTTCCACTTTCTTAATTCTTCGATAAGTCGGGGCCAAGCCAGCTCCGATCAGCCAGAACCCTGTTATCATAGTTCCGAATAGGTAGATATCTTCAGCACTCAGGCTCACCCAAGCCCAAACTTCTCGTTGAGAAAGGGGTGTCAATTGCAAATCCATATTTCCTCTTTTAGGTTTTAGAGAACAAACTGTGAGAGATTGTTCCAGGGAAAAGTAATACAAAAAACACGAGACTAGACAAGGACATAAGAGGCTAAGCAGGGAAGCTAAGGGAGAGGAGGCGAGGAGAAAAGTGTGACCGCCTTCGTCAAGAGCAAGAGCAGAATGTACTTCAGTGCACTAACTAATGTGTGGAACTGCTTTCTTCCATTTCTGGAATATCTAAAATCTAATATCTAAAATTTGAAACATCCTGCCTCAGAGTGTTGCTGAAAAACTAGTTCATGCATTTATTACTTCTACACTAGACTACTGTAATTCTTTATTATCAGACTGTCTTGAAAAATACTTTGTTTGATCCAAAATGTTGCAGCATAAATACTGACAGGGAGTAGAATGGGACTCTTCTCCTATTTCTCAAGAGTTGGGAGTTCGCCTTGTAATCGGAAGGTTGCCGGTTCGAGCCCCGGCTTGGACAGTCTCGGTCGTTGTGTCCTTGGGCAAGACACTTCACCCGGTGGCGCCAGTGTCTGGCAGCCTCGCCTCTGTCAGTGCGCCCCAGGGTGGCTGTGGCTACAATGTAGCTTGCCGTCACCAGTGTGTGAATGGGTGGATGACTGGATATGTAAAGCGCTTTGGGGTCCTTAGGGACTAGTAAAGCGCTATATAAATACAGGCCATTTACCATTACTCACCTGCATTTGTGGCTGTGGCTCCATGGTCAGGGCCACTGGAGTGGAGCTGGGGAGCTTTCTTCTCGGGGCCAGAACCAGCTAACTCTCCCCCGCCGGTAGCAAGCAGCCCATGCTCTCCTCCATCCATGCTTCCTGGTGGTTCTTGGTTAGCATGACCACCACCTGCTGATGTCAGCGGACCAATTGCACTGTCTCCCCAGGAAGCCCCTGCACGAACTGCTCCCAGATCACCACATCAAACAGCTGCTCCTCCTCCTGTGATGGCCCCGGCTAAAGCCATCACACCCCCACATCAAAGAGACAACGCGTAAATGTGAAAGGCTGATCCTTCACGTTAATTCTGCTGCTGCGGAATCACTGGCGGTGAGAAAATTAGTCGCATATGCCTTGCCAGCCTCCCTTGCACCACCCCCACCCCCTGAACCTACTGCACCATCCCTTCTCTGCAGCAAAGCTGGAGACCACAGACCACCACAGTGTTCTAAAGAGAGTTTTTGGATGTTTGAATGATTATTTCCCCTTGGACCCCAGTTTCCTTTCCTGCACAAATGTATATAGCACATTCTGGTGACTTCACTGTAAATAAAAGCACACTAAACTCTGATTCTCCCTCCATCTAAGGCCATTCCAGTATTCATGACTGATTATGGACTCAGTGGACTCTGACCCTGTTGGTTGTGCTCCTGCCACTGAGGAAGGGCAGGTTAGCCAGCACGAACAAATACTTATGACCGAAGAGCTCATTTCCCTCACTCAGACTTTGGCCAAACACAACACTTTATCCCATGCCTGTCTCCTGCTAACTCTCTGCCCTCATCCTATTGTAGGGTCTGCTTTACAATATACAGCGCCTTAAGACAACTGTTGTGATTTTGGCGCTGTATAAATAAAATTCAGTTGAATTGAACCTGCAGAAATGCTCCAGAGCTGGTCAGGAAAAGCAAAAATGAGGCAGACGACTCCAAGAAGCAGCCTATGCAGCTGGGCTGCACTCGCCTCACCCCACTGAATGCAGCCAAAAGCTCGTAGCTGGTGAGTGCTTCTATTGTGGAATTAAAGGGCATTTCCTTCACTCCTGTCCCATGGAGCTTAAAGGCCGTGCTCACCAGTAATGGTATGGGTACTGGTGGGTGAGGACTTAACCCTTTAGAGCCGGTTGGAGCGGGCATGCTCTGTTTTGCGTAACTATTTTTAAATTCCGGTAAATCCCCCCACGTAAGCTAGCGCAATAATTTTTTTTGCATATGAAACCGGAGGAGTTGTACTTACATCTGATGCCATCAGCAGTGTTGGGGAGTAACGGAATACATGTACCGCCGTTACGTATTTAAAATAAAAAATATGAGTAACTGTATTCCGTTACAGTTACCGTTTAAAAAGGTGGTATTCAGAATACAGTTACTTTGTTGAAATAAATGGATTACACTGCGGTACTTTCCTGTTTCATTTTGTCGCGGGTCAGGACTGTTTGGGTTTTGTTTGACAGCTACGTTCTGTTGTTCCAGGCGGCAGCGTTACGGTTGCCATGGTTACAGGGCGACGCTCTCTCTCTCTGTGACTTGTGTTTCCTGGGTGAGAGAGCGCCTTTTCGTTGTTGTTGTTGTGCTAAGCTAACAGGCAGAATGCTACAAGCATAGCTCTAAAGAATGTAGCATCATGGGCAGTGTAGTCCGTGTTGCAGGGAGAATGGACTGCCATACACGTTATGTGTCTGTGAGCGCGAGGAGGGAGAAAAAGGGGAGTGGAAAGGTACGAGTTGTCATCGAGAAAAACGGGAGCTGGAAGCATGTAAATATAATAATAACCACTTCAGCCAAGAAGAGTGCCTGACGAGCCCAGTTGTAAGTAAGCTATTAAGACTCGACTGTACACCGTGTTCGTGTTTTCCTCCGAAAACAATAAGTTCCGTTGGAGCAGCCTTTCAACGCCTCTCTCTGTCTCTCGCAAGAAAAGTTGACCCACACAACAAAGTAAAGCTATTTTTCGGCTACGAGCCGAACAGGGACCCCGCCGTATTAGTCAGAGGTCCCTTTACTACAGTTCGGAGTCGCGGACCTTCAGTAATAGTAATAAATCACACAGCAATAGTACATTCACGTTGTTGTAAAAAGCATGATAATATATTAAGTAATCCAAAGTATTCAGAATACGTTACTGTCATTGAGTAACGTAACGGAATACGTTACAGAATACATTTTGGGGCATGTATTCTGTATTCTGTAATGGAATACATTTTAAAAGTAACCTTCCAACACTGCCATCAGCTTGTCCAGGTCACAGTTTCCTTCCACATATAGCTTTGCAAAAACTGCATAAAAAGCACTTGCAGCAACAAAAACATAATATTCCAGAAACACCTTTGCCGATCCGATCAGCTGTTCAGTAACACTTCCTACGTTGGAATACGATCAGCGCGAACTATTTCATGTCCGCCATGACCTGCCCGAAACCGGAAGTGACGTCATTTTGCGGAAATGTAGTTTTTTTTTACCATCAGGGCCTCAGGGCCTATACTGGTGTTTTTAAAAGTTATCTTTGACTTTATGACTTTCTGTGTCTTTTCTGGGATGCTTAGGACTCATATTGCACTGCTGGAAATAGTTTATTTTGATGCATATGCTGCTTTTTTGCAAATTTGCAGTATAATATTTATTTTCGTTTTTCCTGCAGTATATAAAAATTGGTGTATTTCAAAAATAAAACTATGAAGACACTCAAAATAAATTTCCTGTGGTGGGAAACTATTTTGTGCAACTTTTTTGTATTTACAGTTTTGAGGGATAAGCCTCTTAAATTTCTCTAACTAGAAATATATGTTAAAAAAGCAAAAACGATTTTCAATTTTTTTGTAGTTTATTGCACTTTTTTGCAATTTATGTAATTACTATGCACTTAATGAATACATATTATTAAAATCTGGGCTATAATGGTTGTATTGATGTATAGCAACTTGAAATGCTCCCAAAAATGGCTACCACAGCCATGTAAAAATATAATATAAGCTCTGGCGGACTTGGTTCTATGGTAGGTCTTAAAGGGTTAAACATCCCCACTGTGTTCCAGATCCATGTAAACGATGTCCTCCTGGACTTCATCAATCACTTTGTCTACTTCGACAACATTCTCATATTCTCAAAATTACCTCAGGAACATGAATCCCACGTTAAGCAAGTGTTATGCACAAAAAAAGTCCTCCAGTCCTTTTCCAACTCCATGGTGCCCTTGGTCACACATTGCCCTTGATTTTGTTGCCAGTCTCCCTCCATCCTCTGGCAACATGATAATGCTGACCATAACTGATCATTTCACCAAAGCAGCACATTTTGTGGCCTTACCTAAACCCCCTCAGCTTTAGAAACCATCTTGCCATCTTGCATTTCTGGAGCTAGAGTCTGCTCAGTAGTGTCTTGAGGTGGAGCAACTGTGTCACGCTCCCACGCACACACCCGCTGGACGTGACCGCAATTACGCCCCCTACACTTTTTACGTAGCCCGGCTGCTCCAGTTTATTTGCTGATGGGTTTACCGCAACTGACGACTCGTTCAACTAAGGTAAATACAACCATGTCACTGTTATGAAAAAGACACACAGCTTATCATGTTATAGTTCTAAAACATCTAAAGTCACTCTGTTGTTAATTCGTTTGCTAGCTTAGCATACGCAATGTGTTGGAGGCTTGTTGCTAGCTAGTTAGCGATGCTACACACCTGTTACTCTAATAGTCTGTATTATTGAATGATTCAACACTCCTTAGGTTTTATTATCCATTTTTAGACAGCGGTGAGATCAGCTGCACACTACACAGAGGCCCAGAGTTACTGTTAATATCAAAAATATAACGCTGTCCTTTGAGATTTTAACATTTATGACTGTGAGTGTAATGGATCTAAAACTGTTTAAATCTTCAGAGCCGTCTATATCCTGGTAATATCGAAACTTTAAAAACATCAGCATAAGGTTTCAGTAGAGTAGTCTAATTTGTTCTTTTCATTTAATAATAGAGTCCATATGATATCAACAGCTACATTCACCCTGGGGAAAATCTAGTGAGGGAGACCATGAGGACTAAGCTGGATTTCCTGGGTCCAGAGGTTTGGAGAAACTTCTTCCCTTTCTTTCATCACAGCTGTCCTGTGCCAGATGTTCTGTTGACCCACTGAGAGAGGCATCATTTAAGAAACACCAGGAAGACTGAAGCTCATCGCATTGATCAAGCAGGACTCATGATCTTCACCAGCAGCTCCCTCACAGGGAACTCTTCTGAGCTCCACCGTAGGCCCACCTCACAAGATGGATAAACCCAGCATTTCATGAACACTGTGATGGAGACCTTTGGTTTGTGTATTGTTATAAATACTCGGATACTCCCCAGAGGCTTCGGACTTTTACATAAAGATATTATATTCAGTCCTGTAGAAAGTTATATATTTAAAAATATATTATGCTCTCTGATTACTCTGGTATGAATAACTCTGAATTACTTTATGGTAAATAACACACTATCTGCAAAAAACTGTAAAGGAATTCCAGATCACAAGTTTGTAGTTCAACATACAAGTGACGACCTTTGACCTTCATCAGGTTTTATTTAATTGTGTTAGAGAAAATCTCATATGCTCTTCATGCAGCTGAGTACATCAAGTGTTTAAAACGGAAGCTGTGCAGGTCTGAGATCAGCAGCTTTGTGAAACACCAAACTGAGGTCCTGTTAATGCTGATATATAGTGACACAGTTACATGAGTGATTAATCTGTTTGACTTTTTGTCTTTAACTTTATCAATAAAACAGCTGCAGCTTTCACTGACAGCACATGTGGTACTTTAAACTGTTAGCAGTCGGACGTACCGCCCACGGGACATTGGATGGTTTAGGGGACTAATAGGACTGCTAAGGGGTTAACCTTTGTACTGTTTTCATCAGTTAATTTTGCAGTTAACATGTTGGATGATCTGTCTGCTGTCACTGGGTGGTGCTGAGGTCTGAATCTGAGGGCAGCTCCTGTAATCACAAAGAGAACAGAATCATCACAAACTGAAATATAAAGTTTATCTCTGAAATCTAAAATGAAGCTGATCCTTCTCTGTCCTCACACACCCAGGATCTGAAGCTCTTCTCTTACATTTTTTCAGTTCTACAGTTTAATCCATAGTTACTGATTAATGAGTTACTGAAGTACAAGCTTTAAAAAGAAAAAAAATGGTGTTACTGTCTTTAAAGATGTGGCAAGTGACTGAAAACATGCTGCTGTTGGAAGATATTTAATAATCAGCTCTGCACAGGAGCTGAAGCAGAGTGCAGCCTGTTGCTCTTACACTATAATACTTGTAATAAAAGTACAGTAACGATAATTAGTGACTGAGCAACCCGGGGCATTTCTCTTGATTTCTTTAGTTGGGGTAAATTCATTCACCTGCGATAGTTACGGATTAGCTTACAAACACGTTTAACTTACCAAAGAAGTGCAGCGGGGCCTCGGGTCCTTCTGTCAGGTAGTCCAGTTTACTGAAGAACACCTCAGGCTGTCAGGTTAAAACAGTTGGTCGTGGTTTTGTAACGTAAATGCTGGCCCTCCTCTCAGAGACTACGCTCTATCTGCTATTCCCGAACAGAGATACGCAAGTTTCTCCATGACTGCAGCTGCCAGTCAAAGCTGTTATGATGACGTTACACCCCAATTTAACATCACCGCGGTAGGAATTAGAATCAAACTTATGGGGAAGGAGACCCCTTGGACATAAATCAGCGTGATGAGAACTATTGATAACAAAAGAAAGAATCTTTGGAAAACCTTTATCTGAGGAGAATTAATCTATTTTAGTCTGACCCCAGTCCCATCCGCTAACATGGAGGCGGCAGGGTTTATGACCTATACTGCAGCCAGACACCAGGGGGCGATAGAGACGTTTTGGCTTCATTTTTGGGGAGCTGTCGCATCGTCCATGTTTTCTACAGTCATTGATGGTGAGCCTGCCTGTTTGAGAGAGCGTGTTCTAAAGAGAGTTTGTTGTTTGTCCATTCCAGGAATCATGGCCAGCTCCCCATGTACCTCATCCATGCATTAATGCATTTACAGGACAATTAACTGATTGTTCTGCCTCGAAGTGGACTGGTTTTGAATGGTGATTGTTATGACAGCATAGATAATCCATCTCTGCGTCATGGAAGTATTTCATTTTAGCCATGAGAACAGTGCACACTGAAGCCCTTTAACACATACCTGTTAATCACCTCATGTGCTACTCAGTGCTACTGACACGTCTTTTTGCTTAGTTTTATCACTTTAAATTTCATCCTCTTGATAGGAATAGTTGGACTATATCTGCCATGATCTTTTACAATGTACTGTGCAGTATAATGTCAACTTTATTTAGTGCCAAAATGATAGCAATCATAAAGTATAATAGAACATGAATAAGTCATAAGCTCCCATGGTGCGATAAATTTTGTCAGCATCTGGGCATGTACCAAGTTAACTTATATTGCCTTTATTATTGTAATTGAGTTCTGCAAGAGAGATGCTTTCAAGGCGTTCAGAACCATTGAATTGTGATTTCTCTTGCTGCAAAAGCATTTTTCCTCTGATGCTGACAAGATAAAATTCAACTAGATGCAATGAAGGCAAGTACTGCAGCTGCAAAAGCTTTTTTCCCCAACTCTGACACTACCCATAGCCCTCACTGCCCACCCCTTCCACATCATTTTGGCAGTACGTCGCCTGGAGACTGATGATCCTGACAACGTCACTTGTCCCCATCTGTAACACTAATGTCCCTGTCAGGTGATGCCAAGAGAAAACATAAATCAGCCCGTCTGTTTGTTTGCTAATGGGACAACTCCTAATGTATATACCTCCGAAAATTCTGTGTGCTGGAAACATGCTAGTTATGCCTTAGTGAGTGTCCATGAGCCATGAGCCTTCAAAGTCAACCAAAGCTCCAAAATGAAGTTCTCTCTTTTCAAATTTTTGAGAGACTTTGAGCCAAAGCTGTTCACAGCATCACTATGTCTATGTTTAGGCTGTTTATATCTGAGGGTTCTTTATCTTTGAACAGAAAGCAGTAAGACGTTTATACTTAGAAAGGTGGAGAGGATTCAGTGTACTTATCAATAACAGAAGAAATCCTTCCAGAAATCCTCTTGAAAAAAATTAGTTTTAGATGTTTTTTCCTCCCATCTAAAATAACTCATATAAGCATTTTTGAAACATTTGCAAGTTTGCATTAAGAGGTAGATGAGATGACACTGGCACAAGCACAGCTACTCCTTCACCAGGATGCTGAAGAAGAGAAGTCAAACTCACCTTTTTTTATTTTTCCACATTTCCTTCCCGTTTTATTCACCAGTTAGCCACCAATCATGACTACTTTCCTTTGTCCATCAAAAACAATATTTTAATCAACTGAGGTTCAAGGCCAACAAATGTCTCATAGTCTGCCAGTCCAGTACATGTCAAATATAGATTAAGGTAAGGTATGAATGGTGTATGAATGGTCGTGGTTCGATCCCAGGCTGCCTCCTGGCTGCATGCCAAATATCCTTGGGCAAGATACTAACCCCCTGTTTGCCTACTGGTGGTGGTCAGAGGGCCCAGTGGCGCCAGTGTCCGGCAGCCTCGCCTCTGTCAGTGCACCCCAGGGCAGCTGTGGCTACAATGTAGCTTGCTATCGCCAGTGTGTGAATGTGTGTGTGAATGGGTGAATGACTGAATGTAGTGTGAAGCGCTTTGGGGTCCTTAAGGACTAGAAAAGCACTATACAAATGCAGGCCATTTACCATTTACCATTTACATTGCAGTTGTCACCGGAACAACAACATCCATACATCTATCGTGCCTTTGGTTTCATTCTATAATACTGGACTTTGAGAGTTTAAACAAGAGAGAAAAGTGTGAAAATGTTCATGCCTGAATGAGAAAAGTGTAAGAGTGAGGGATTTTACAGCCTTAAAACATCTATAATAAATTGTAAAAAAAAATTAAGTTGGCTACTTCATGGTTTTCACCTATCATGGGTTATTTTTAGAACGTAACTCCCGCGATAAATGAGGGACCACTGTGACACGTCTTGGTTGCTGAGTAACAGTAACAGTTTCTAAGCCTGCTTTGCGTTTGGAAACACCTTCCTGAATGAGTGGTTGTGCCCATATGGAAAAGATGTACATAAATCTTATAAAGTTTGTATCTGTCTTGTGTGAAAGTTGTATGAAAACCATACAAGAGTGAAAACAGATATAAGATCCCTAGAAAAATTATATAAATGAAACTTGTATGTTTTGGACACTTACAAAAACAATATATGAAAGTGGCCACTTTCATGAGCAAATCATTCACTATATGAAGTAGGCCACATCTGATGCAAGTCTTTTCTATTTCTTTTCCATATGGGTGGTTGTAGGTAACCTCCTCACTACATTTGTTTGTAGTGAGGCTGAAGCAGAATAAGGTTGTGATCTGCTTTCCCCAGAGCAGGCATCCTCTAGGTTTGCATACAATGGGTCTAAATGCTGTCCACATACTGACAAAGCAGGTAATATTTTATCCAGCGTCACATGCTTGAAGTCCTAAGAGATTAATATTAGCGTATATAATCACCAAAATAGCATATGTGAATTCTCTCTGCAAGTATTAGGAACATAGACTGCAGCTACGATACAGCCTGCTCCCCTCATCAGGTAGACAGGGGACCTTGTTTTCATTGTTAGTAGTTGATTACTCAAATGAGTCTTGGTGTGTAAGGATTCATATCCATATCCATACCCAAACACAAATTTGGAGAGGCTGCCGCTCACAGTGGCCTCAGAAGCGTGCCACAGCGCTCTACCCGCTTTTAGCAGCGCAAATAGGAGTGTCCCAGATAGTTCAAATTAAATAATAACAATAACTTTACAAACACTCTGGAAATATTTGTAAGTACAAAATTGTACATTGTAACTGTAAACCACAATGTGTCAACAGTTCATTTTGTATTGAGTGCTGGGCCCCAGGTACATCTACAAATTAACAAATTGATTCCAATATGCTCTGAATACAGTATTAGTCAAACATTGCTATTAGAGTATGACACCAAATCTGGCAGACTCCAAACTAGCTAGGGTAGGTTTATTATGCTTATACAATCAAAAAAAAAAACCCTCTAAAACTATTTTACAAATACAAAGGTGCCATAGTTGTGCTTATAATGTTTCCTGGCACATACATCATAATGATTTAGAAATTCTTACAGGTAGTGCATGCAGAACATTGGGTGCCGTGATCTCACATGCCATTCATTCACCTTTAAGTGCTTTGACATTTCGGTTTGCCTTTTATCTCAAAAATGGATCTTCAAGCTGATGCACTGCTTTTGATGCTCTCAGTCATTTTGCAGTAAAATGTGATACATTCTGCACTGCTCCCGAATTTTTTCAAATGGGAGTTATTAGTCACCAAATAAGCTGAACATCATTCAACAGGGCTTGAAAATTCAGTTCCGAGAACATGGATGAACTCAAGAGATGATTGTTTAAGGACATAATGTTTGCTTAAAGAAACATTATAACATCTTTGCCGAGCATGTCTTCATGACAAAACGAAGGCTTTTTTACAGAAAAGTCCACCCGTTAATGTTATTTCCAATAGGCGGATAGCACATGGATAACAATGAAAGGAAGAAAGCAGTTCCTCACTTTTTTTTCTAATTTGACTGAAATTAAGTGGAAGAAACTGCAAGACAATTAACTGTGCTTTTTATCAGGGTTGCACAGTCTGAAAGAGGTTTAGTGGTGGCCCGCCTGTGCTGCCAGCTACAGTCTTTCCCTTTGCTTTTCACAGCCTTTGTTTATCTCATTTTTCAATTAACCTCTACGATTTAACTCCATATATAAAGCGGGGAGCATGTTTGCTCTAAAGAACAAAAAAAATATCTTTTTGTCTCTCTCTCCTTCTCTTTCGCACACACACACATGCTATCTTTTCTTTTTCTGTTTCTCCATCTATCCCTCTGACTCCCCTCTCTTGGCTGCAGTGTTCTTTCAGCCCAGAATGCTGAGCTTCACATTGCCTTCCAGGGTTTTAGCAGGCATGAGGCTGTATGTGTCAGATTAAAGAGGGGAAATCTGTAGCATGCAGGGAGAGCTTTGTAGATATGGCAATTTGGTGATAACTTCCTCTTCTCTGCCCCCTCCCTCCTGCCTCCTCCTCCACCTTCCTCCCTCCTGTGCCTTCCATTTGCAAGGACAGTGGAGGACTGCTACTGGAAAGATCTGCTAGACAATCTTTTTCCCAGATCTCGTCCTTTCTGTGAGTTATCAAAAAAACTCAAATGCATGTTTATTTTATTCTGACAGTTTCTGACTTTACTTACTAACTCAGCTGATCTTGAAATTTATATTTTAATTAGCGAACATCTCAGTTGTTGTCTGCAGAAAAGTATTCCAGGCTAAATTATGTGCTCCTTTCACACCTGAGAAATTTGTCATTCCCTTTGATCCACTCCACTGATTTCATGAAAAAAAGATCCACTAATCTAAAAGAGAGGGTACTGTTTCACATTGTTCTTTCAGGGTTTAAAAGAAAGTCTGAAACCCAAAATGCACAAAGGAAACTCTATGATAAATCATTCCTAATGAGGGAGGCACAGGAAAAACAACGCAAATCAAAATGAATTAACTGCCTGAAGAACATAGAAAGAAATTGTATTACTTTCGTTTCTCTATCCAAGGATTGTATGAATGTATTACCCAGTGCCCAAAGACACACAAAAAGTGTTTGCCCATGTGGTCCCCATTCTCCACCCTTTCCTTTGTGGTAGGAGCTGACTATTTATCAGTGCTGGAGGGGGGTTATGGTTAGGGTTACCACGAGTGAGAGTCACATTGGCAAAAAGCTTCACGGAGGAGCAGGAATTTACCAAGTATGAGCTTAAGATGTTGTCCCAGGTTTTTCTCATTTCCAGAAGCATCAATTAATGAATTAGAACAACAACAGTGCTCAGGCACATAAGGAAAGAAAAATAGCTAAATAGCTAATATTTGGGTATGTAAAGCACAACTGCTCAGCAAGAGAAGTGTGATAATACTCTTGGGCATTTCCTCAGAGTTACCCACTGTTAGCCACAGAAAACTGAAAATAGAAATGACACTGGAAGCAAAGTTGGGGTGGGTATGGGTTGGGAATGTTGTGTTTATTTTAAGATTCTTTGTTTATGGCATTCCATAATCTTCTATAATGTGTCACCTCATGAAAGGGTTATTTATCATTTGCTATAAATATGCTTCTATAGGTTTTACTAGAATGGCTGACTTAACACACACACACACTATCCATCCACCCTCTTCTGCCTATAGGAAATATGTAGTCTGGAATAATCCTTATGTGTTAATCTGAAGCTCCATTATATTAATATTCACTCCCTTTTGAATAACTTAAAAAAAACAACAACAATATTCTGAGTTGACCCTGTATTAAAATAATTGCCCCTGACAACCCACCTTTCTTCTGTGTTGCCATTCAAACAAGCTAGTTTTGATTTCTTGATGTAGGCTTACTGTCTGCAGTTCAAGTTATCTGTTACTTCAGTGACACTGATTTATTTTCCAATAATTTGGTGAGAGAGGTATTTCCATTCATGCATGGCTTTTCATCGACTCTACCACAACTTTCTTTATTTGTTCAACCTTGCATTAGTTATTTACTCATCCTCTTTTGCTTATCCTTGTGTATCCTTCTACCAAGAAGCTTTCCAATATGGATCTCTCCCAGAAAGTTTTAAGGAAGCTATAACATCATTAATACCAAAGAAGGACAAAGATTGAACAAACCCAGCTAATTATAGACACAGGCCTAATCAAGGTTGACTGTAAAATACTGTCAAAAATATTAGCACTCAGGTTAAAGAAAGTGCTAGCGCAAATGATTAATAATAATCAAGAAGGTTTTGTTAAGAATAAGTCTTCAGCTGATAACATGAGGAGACTCCTGCATCTCATTTGGGCAAATAGAAACAACTCCTCCCCTATTTCGGCTATATCTTTAGATGCCCAAAAAGCTTCTGACAGGGTTGACTGGGACTTCATGTTCACTGCATTATCCAAATTTGGTTTTGGTGACGGCTTCTGTAGATGGGTAAGACTTTTATATTTAAGTCCCAAAGCTGCAGTCTTTACCAATGGAATACTCTCCCCATTCTTTAATATATCCAGATCAACCCGCCAGCGATGAAAACTTAGCCCACTTACTTATGATATTCTTTGAACCACTAGCAGCACTGAAAATAAATGAACCAAGAATACAAGAATCATTCCTTTAAGCTGCTGATATGTTAATACTAAGCCAAGATGCCATTAATTCTGTGTCAGCATTATTAGTTGAACTGGCTAAACACTGGACTGAAGAAAATTCAGATCTAGACTAGATTTTGATTGAAAGAGAAATTGCCTCTCCTTTCACACCGATAGAGGTATTGGCACAAGCTACATAGAAAGAGGAAGATAAACAAAAAAGCCCTATTTTACCACACTCCATGACTACGTGGTACAAAGTATGCAAAAAAATATAATATATCTCATAAATATCAAAAGTATTCATGGTTATGGTTCAACATGAAGACCAGTATTGGTACATGCTGTTTTTGGTCTCAATGGTGACAGAACACTACACCATTTATTCAAAGGAGGTGATTTTATTTTGTTACGACCTGTCTAGGGACCAGGTCATAGCATGTCAGCCACAGGAAACAATCTCATGTCATTACATGGTGTCTACTTACAGAAATACGAGGAAAAACAACCAAACAGGAATGTCAACACTTCCGGGTGAACTAAGGCCAAAATAATAAATTAATCCTTACCCCCACCCCTTCCTCACCCACAACAGAGAACCTCAGCCTGCACTTGTCATAGGCTCGATTGGTCAGGCGCTGGGAAAGAAAGTGAACCTCTCTCGTCAGCTGTCTTCCAGGCACTTCCCTAGTTTGGGGGTCACTGCAGCAAGTGCTCCAGTTACCACAGGAACCACTGTTACTTTCACCATCTACATCTTCTCGAGTTCTTCTCTCAGCCCTTGGTATTTCTTTAGCTTTGCGTGTTCCTTCTTCATGATGTTAGTGTCATTCCGTATAGCTACATCTATCACTACAGCTGTCTACCTCTGCTTCTTCACCACTAATATGTCCATCACCAGTTTCTCTGTCTGTATCCAGAAGTTCCACAGGATCTTAGCTTGGTCATTCTCAACCACCCTTGGAGAGACATCTCCCATTTTGATCGCGGGACTTCCATTCGACAAAAAAGAATTCAGATCAGTTCCATCTTATTTATACAGCGCAAAATCACAACAACAGTGGCCTCAAGGTGCTTTATATTTTAAGGTAGACAACCTACAATAATACATACAAAGTGTGCTATTGCATTGGCACACTTAATAATAAATCCAAGGAATAAGAAGAAGTGTGCTACTGAATAGGAATATACATTTCCACTTCAATAACAAATCTGACAAATAATAAGAAGTGTGCTATTACATAGGCACACTAAACAAAACAAAAAAATCTGAGTGTGCCTTTGCTACTACTGGGTCAGTCTTCAGAAGAAAACAGGATCTAACAGGTTGTATGAAGACAATCAGAAGCAAAGAACTAATGAGTTTTAAACTGAGAGAGAAAGGGTGACATCAGCACACAGATGTGAAGACAGGTTGCTATGGCAGCTAAAGTCAGTGAAAGGAGGGGGGGGGGGGGTGGACAACCCCCTGTCCGTGTCGGGGTGAGGCACAGAAAGAGCCAGAGAAGATTTTGCTTGTCTTGATGGTTCCCAAGACAAAACTGCAAGTGTTATCAGAAGAAAATCTTTACTGGTGAGTGATGGAAACAAACTGCAAAGATCAAGATTTTCTTGTTTTTTAGTGTTGATTATGTGCATGTGGTCACTATAGAAAGACAGCCTGCACCACAGATTATAAACCAAAATTTGGGATTCCTTTTCTTATTGTTCCTTATGAGCAAGGTGGATGGAAGGGACATGCTTTGGTGGTAGTTATGAGACATATACATTTTATTTGTAGAGCAAAAGGTTTTGGCATGAAATAAAGAGAAACATAATTTAAATAATTACTCTCCAGGCTCAAAATTTACAGTGGGTGATGTCATCGTGCAGTGTTGGAAAAATTCCATGAATGAGTAAGGGATTGAAAAAGAATGAGGATGACGTTACACATCTGCGGGAACCAGTTGCTATGGCAACTAAAATGGAAGGAACAACAGCTGATTCCATGTAAAAAGAAATAGCAGATGCTAAGTGTGAGTGTCAGAACCTAATGGCGGCATGTGTAGAAAAGATCTGGCTGCACTTACCCCTGTAATCTTCCAGTGTAATACCTTGCAATTTATGTACGTTTAAAGATTAAAGTCTGAAGACAGTTTAACATATATTATATCTTTAATATAAAAGCACTTTAATATCTGTTTCATTCTTAGTTATTTTGAAAGTACATATTAAACAGGAATGAGCATCCTTTACAGTCCAGATGAGTAGCTTTAACTTTTGGGAGCTTAAATTTTGAAAGCCCAGAACACTTCCTATAACACCTGTGAGTTATTAAACCCTTAATTGACAGCCGTATAGTGAGACAGCTCAAACAAAAGAATAAAGCTAAGTTTGATTTCAATGTTGTTTTTTTATTTGAAAGACAAAAATACTCAAACATTCAAACACATCACATTTATTCATATGATTATGTTCTATACAATAATTGATTGCACTTAAATATCTGTTTACATAATACCAAATGGAATCACTGGCGAAGCCATGATAAATTAAATATAGGAAAGCTGTTCCTGTTTAACTACTGCCAAAAGCCACAGAGTTAGTAGATAATCAGGTGTTACGTCCCCCCCACCATGGCGGAGGCAAAGGTAGGAAGGAGACAGCAACACTGGACATCAGTGAAGGAGGAAGACCACAGAACAGTTAAGTATCAGGCAGGATTTATTGGTTGCTTGCCTGGATAGTCAAACTTAACAACAGAAAAGAGGTGGGGGAGAAGGACTGGGCGGTTGATCCAAATCAAAGAAATTATTAAAACAAAAAGAGGTCGATAGCTTCCAGGGCCTAACCTAACTGAAAGAAAAAAATGCAAAACAAAAGGCCTACCTAGCTACTCGACAAAAGGTCAGTGAAAACATACAAGAGTGGCATCAACCGCATAACCTAGTGTGACTAACAGAGTAAAATCTACAACCAGTGTATAGGGTACCCCAGCTTACCTGTCCAGCCTCCCACCACACACAATATAAAGAAGCCTGTTCACAAATGTTTGTCAAAGCAGAAGCCAGCAGCCACCAGCTGGCCAGGGAGCTGCTCATTTGTAGTGTTCCTTGGAGTGTGATTGGCCAACTGTGCCAATAGACACCTGCCAATCAACTTCGAACTGGCCAATAGGTGGAGGCCTGACACCTGAAAGATAAATAGAACACAAAAGCAAAGCCACACCTCTTGGCACGTAACACCCCCACCCTTTAAGAACCAAACTCAGGGTTTGGTGACCTCTCTAAACAGCACGGGAGAGTGCCTCTGCTGCAATGTTTTCTGAACCTTTTTTGTGATGGATATTGAAGGTATAATTCTGAATAATCAGTGACCAACGCATAAGCCGCTGGTTGTGATTATACATATTAGAGAGGAAAACTAAAAGGTTGTGATCTGTGAATACTTGAACTGAACTCTGACCTGACTCTGTATAGACTTCAAAATGTTGCAAGGCCCACAACAAAGCAAGGGTCTCCTTTTCAATGGTAGAATACCTGAGCT
>NW_024583231.1:55129-78530 GCF_018398535.1 Haplochromis burtoni | reverse complement strand
ACTCTGTCACTGTACCACTGTACCACTGTACCTTGCCAAATGTGATTTTGCTAGAGGCAGTGTCCTCTACCTTGGCCAGCAAGTTGGTCTAGGAAAAGTGCGCCCTGCAGATGCCAAAGTCACTGCGATTAGGGAGTTCCCCCAACCAACCACCAGGAGAGAACTGCGGCGTTTCCTTGGGATGACAGGATATTACCGACGATTTTGTAAGAATTTCTCTTCTGTTGCTGCCCCCCTCACTGACTTAACCAGCCCCTCAAAGCCGTTTATTTGGTCTGAGAGTTGCCAGCAGGCTTTCGAAAGCCTTAAGGGCTTACTTTGTTGCACCCCTGTTTTGTCTGCTCCTAACTTCTCTTTACCATTCAAACTGGAAATAGATGCCAGCGCAGTTGGGGCAGGAGCGGTGCTTCTCCAGGAGGATACCCAGGGCATTGACCATCCTGTAAGTTACTTCTCTCGGAAGTTTGATAAACATCAGCTCAGGTATTCTACCATTGAAAAGGAGACCCTTGCTTTGTTGTGGGCCTTGCAACATTTTGAAGTCTATACAGAGTCAGGTCAGAGTTCAGTTCAAGTATTCACAGATCACAACCCTTTAGTTTTCCTCTCTAAGATGTATAATCACAACCAGCGGCTTATGCGTTGGTCACTGATTATTCAGAATTATACCCTCAATATCCATCACAAAAAAGGTTCAGAAAACATTGTAGCAGACGCACTCTCCCGTGCTGTTTAGAGAGGTCACCAAACCCTGAGTTTGGTTCTTAAAGGGTGGGGGTGTTACGTGCCAAGAGGTGTGGCTTTGCTTTTGTGTTCTATTTATCTTTCAGGTGTCAGGCCTCCACCTATTGGCCAGTTCGAAGTTGATTGGCAGGTGTCTATTGGCACAGTTGGCCAATCACACTCCAAGGAACACTACAAATGAGCCGCTCCCTGGCCAGCTGGTGGCTGCTGGCTTCTGCTTTGACAAACATTTGCGAACAGGCTTCTTTATGTTGTGTGTGGTGGGAGGCTGGACAGGTAAGCCGGGGTACCCTATACATTGGTTGTAGATTTTACTCTGTTAGTCACACTAGGTTATGCGGTTGATGCCACCCTTGTATGTTTTCACTGACTTTTATCGAGTAGCTAGGTAGGCCTTTTGTTTTGCATTTTTCTTTCTTTTTTTTTTTTTTTTTTTTTTTTTTTGGCCTGTCCCGTTTGGCTCTTTTGCCATCAGAATTGTTGTCTAAAGGCAAAGAAAGATACCCAACGGATTTACTTTACCAAACTGACCATCCCAGCCTTGCCGTAATGGTCCATTTGATTCACCTTTTATTGTTTATTTTATTTTCACTTACTGAATACGGGACAGACTTGACTGGGGAAAGAAAGAGGGAAAGAGAAACAGCTGAGAAGAGGGACGGGGGAGAAGGGCAAAAGACAAAAACCAACAGAACGGGCAGAGGAAAAAAAAATGCATATATCAATCACCTGGATCACCTGCTGAGAAAGAAAAAAGAAAGCAAGCAGAAGAGAACAAGAGTAATAGAATAAACAACATCACAATGATATATGTGAATATGACAGTAAATACTAAATATTAAACATTATTGTGCAGCACATAAGATCAACAGAACACAGTGTGCTTTGAGGTAGGAGCCAAAAAGGGTGTAGTTTGTGGGTGTGATCACCCGTGTGTACACCTGTGGGCATGGACGCGCTTGTTTTTTGTTTTGTTTTTTAAAAGGTTCCTTCATGTAATAATCTGCTAGAGGGTGTGGGGGGGCCACAGCCCCGTCCTCCAGGGCGTGAGGCAGGTGTGGAGGAGATCAAAACTCCAGACATCCAGAGGCCCCCAGAACACAAGAGACCAAGGAAGACCAACAGAGGGGCAGCTGCGCCACTGTCCCGGAAAGAGCTGAGGAGAGTCCCAGATGAGGGCTCACTCAGCAGCCGCGGAGCAGAAGCCAGGGGGAGTTGCAGTGACGAGCCCGTGAGCTCCGCCGGCAGCCAGCTGCGCCTGAGTGACCGAGCCCCAGGCCGAGAGGCCGGGGGCACCCCACCTCCGAAGTGGCCCGAGCGAGCCCCAGGCTCCAGGCCCCGATAAGCGGCCGCCAAGGAGTGAGCCGGTGTGTACCTGGACGCCCATCCCCGGACACAAAGAACCACCAACGCACCGATGTCTGAGGGGGTCCGCCACTGGCAGGGGAAGTGGTGGTAGGGGGAGATAGGCCTCCAAACCTTGGAGGGCCTGAGATGTCCCCAGAGAGGTGGCGCCTGACACCCAACCTGACATATAGACACAGACATACAGGCACACACAGACACAAACATCCATTCCCACCCTCATGCTCTCATATGCACTTACTCCACACTCAACCAACGTGGAGACAGACATAAAGAGACGCTGTACACACGATCACACTCCCCAAGCGTACTCTACAAACCGGGTCTAGGTGCCCCCGCCCCTGGAGGGGGGAACTGCACCCAGACCCAGGTGGTGTTTCCCTTTTCCCTGCGGTGGGGGGAGGCAGACCGCCCCGACTCCGCAGCAGCAGGAAGGCTCCACACTCCAGACCGCAGTCGGACGGCCAACTCCTCCTCCTAGCCCCCCCGCTCCAGCAGGTCGCAGAGAACGGGGGTGAGAGAAGACTCCAAACCTCCCTCCACCCGCTCATTGTAATGTTGATGCATGTGTGTTCTAAGGTGCATTTAAAACCCAGGAGGGCATGGAGCTACCTGCCAGAGAGCAGCAGGTAAGCGCATGGTCCCTCCTGCTAGCCCTCAATGTCTACGTGTATTTAAAATTGAGAGGTGGGCAACGATGCCAGGGGTGGGGTGTACACCCTGATGGTACTTTGGACTCCGTGTATCGTGCCCACCCCCCAAGATCCTATATGTATGTGTAATGAGAGTGTGAGTAATGTGAATGTCTAAGTTGTGGGATAAAATTGAGGCAGAGGCAGCCAGAAGGAGACAGAGGGGGGGGGTAGCCTCCTCTGCACCCTGGTGACATACCCCTGCATTTTTTTCTTTCAGTTAGGTTAGGCCCTGGAAGCTATCGACCTCTTTTTGTTTTATTAATTTCTTTGATTTGGATCAACCGCCCAGTCCTCCTCCCCCACCTCTTTTCTGTTGTTAAGTTTGACTATCCAGGCAAGCAACCAATAAATCCTGCCTGATACTTAACTGTTCTGTGGTCTTCCTCCTTCATTGATTGTGGTTGTCCAGTGTTGCTGTCTCCTTCCTACCTTTGCCTCCGCCATGGTGGGGGGGACGTAACACCTGATTATCTACTAACTCTGTGGCTTTTGGCAGTAGTTAAACAGGAACAGCTTTCCTATATTTAATTTATCATGGCTTCGCCAGTGATTCCATTTGGTATTATGTAAACAGATATTTAAGTGCAATCAATTATTGTATAGAACATAATCATATGAATAAATGTGATGTGTTTGAATGTTTGAGTATTTTTGTCTTTCAAATAAAAAAACAACATTGAAATCAAACTTAGCTTTATTCTTTTGTTTGAGCTGTCTCACTATACGGCTGTCAATTAAGGGTTTAATAACTCACAGGTGTTATAGGAAGTGTTCTGGGCTTTCAAAATTTAAGCTCACAAAAGTTAAAGCTACTCATCTGGACTGTAAAGGATGCTCATTCCTGTTTAATATGTACTTTCAAAATAACTAAGAATGAAACAGATATTAAAGTGCTTTTATATTAAAGATATAATATATGTTAAACTGTCTTCAGACTTTAATCTTTAAACGTACATAAATTGCAAGGTATTACACTGGAAGATTACAGGGGTAAGTGCAGCCAGATCTTTTCTACACATGCCGCCATTAGGTTCTGACACTCACACTTAGCATCTGCTATTTCTTTTTACATGGAATCAGCTGTTGTTCCTTCCATTTTAGTTGCCATAGCAACTGGTTCCCGCAGATGTGTAACGTCATCCTCATTCTTTTTCAATCCCTTACTCATTCATGGAATTTTTCCAACACTGCACGATGACATCACCCACTGTAAATTTTGAGCCTGGAGAGTAATTATTTAAATTATGTTTCTCTTTATTTCATGCCAAAACCTTTTGCTCTACAAATAAAATGTATATGTCTCATAACTACCACCAAAGCATGTCCCTTCCATCCACCTTGCTCATAAGGAACAATAAGAAAAGGAATCCCAAATTTTGGTTTATAATCTGTGGTGCAGGCTGTCTTTCTATAGTGACCACATGCACATAATCAACACTAAAAAACAAGAAAATCTTGATCTTTGCAGTTTGTTTCCATCACTCACCAGTAAAGATTTTCTTCTGATAACACTTGCAGTTTTGTCTTGGGAACCATCAAGACAAGCAAAATCTTCTCTGGCTCTTTCTGTGCCTCACCCCGACACGGACAGGGGGTTGTCACCCCCCCCCCCCTCCTTTCACTGACTTTAGCTGCCATAGCAACCTGTCTTCACATCTGTGTGCTGATGTCACCCTTTCTCTCTCAGTTTAAAACTCATTAGTTCTTTGCTTCTGATTGTCTTCATACAACCTGTTAGATCCTGTTTTCTTCTGAAGACTGACCCAGTAGTAGCAAAGGCACACTCAGATTTTTTTGTTTTGTTTAGTGTGCCTATGTAATAGCACACTTCTTATTATTTGTCAGATTTGTTATTGAAGTGGAAATGTATATTCCTATTCAGTAGCACACTTCTTCTTATTCCTTGGATTTATTATTAAGTGTGCCAATGCAATAGCACACTTTGTATGTATTATTGTAGGTTGTCTACCTTAAAATATAAAGCACCTTGAGGCCACTGTTGTTGTGATTTTGCGCTGTATAAATAAGATGGAACTGATCTGAATTCTTTTTTGTCGAATGGAAGTCCCGCGATCAAAATGGGAGATGTCTCTCCAAGGGTGGTTGAGAATGACCAAGCTAAGATCCTGTGGAACTTCTGGATACAGACAGAGAAACTGGTGATGGACATATTAGTGGTGAAGAAGCAGAGGTAGACAGCTGTAGTGATAGATGTAGCTATACGGAATGACACTAACATCATGAAGAAGGAACACGCAAAGCTAAAGAAATACCAAGGGCTGAGAGAAGAACTCGAGAAGATGTAGATGGTGAAAGTAACAGTGGTTCCTGTGGTAACTGGAGCACTTGCTGCAGTGACCCCCAAACTAGGGAAGTGCCTGGAAGACAGCTGACGAGAGAGGTTCACTTTCTTTCCCAGCGCCTGACCAATCGAGCCTATGACAAGTGCAGGCTGAGGTTCTCTGTTGTGGGTGAGGAAGGGGTGGGGGTAAGGATTAATTTATTATTTTGGCCTTAGTTCACCCGGAAGTGTTGACATTCCTGTTTGGTTGTTTTTCCTCGTATTTCTGTAAGTAGACACCATGTAATGACATGAGATTGTTTCCTGTGGCTGACATGCTATGACCTGGTCCCTAGACAGGTCGTAACAAAATAAAATCACCTCCTTTGAATAAATGGTGTAGTGTTCTGTCACCATTGAGACCAAAAACAGCATGTACCAATACTGGTCTTCATGTTGAACCATAACCATGAATACTTTTGATATTTATGAGATATATTATATTTTTTTGCATACTTTGTACCACGTAGTCATGGAGTGTGGTAAAATAGGGCTTTTTTGTTTATCTTCCTCTTTCTATGTAGCTTGTGCCAATACCTCTATCGGTGTGAAAGGAGAGGCAATTTCTCTTTCAATCAAAATCTAGTCTAGATCTGAATTTTCTTCAGTCCAGTGTTTAGCCAGTTCAACTAATAATGCTGACACAGAATTAATGGCATCTTGGCTTAGTATTAACATATCAGCAGCTTAAAGGAATGATTCTTGTATTCTTGGTTCATTTATTTTCAGTGCTGCTAGTGGTTCAAAGAATATCATAAGTAAGTGGGCTAAGTTTTCATCGCTGGCGGGTTGATCTGGATATATTAAAGAATGGGGAGAGTATTCCATTGGTAAAGACTGCAGCTTTGGGACTTAAATATAAAAGTCTTACCCATCTACAGAAGCCGTCACCAAAACCAAATTTGGATAATGCAGTGAACATGAAGTCCCAGTCAACCCTGTCAGAAGCTTTTTGGGCATCTAAAGATATAGCCGAAATAGGGGAGGAGTTGTTTCTATTTGCCCAAATGAGATGCAGGAGTCTCCTCATGTTATCAGCTGAAGACTTATTCTTAACAAAACCTTCTTGATTATTATTAATCATTTGCGCTAGCACTTTCTTTAACCTGAGTGCTAATATTTTTGACAGTATTTTACAGTCAACCTTGATTAGGCCTGTGTCTATAATTAGCTGGGTTTGTTCAATCTTTGTCCTTCTTTGGTATTAATGATGTTATAGCTTCCTTAAAACTTTCTGGGAGAGATCCATATTGGAAAGCTTCTTGGTAGAAGGATACACAAGGATAAGCAAAAGAGGATGAGTAAATAACTAATGCAAGGTTGAACAAATAAAGAAAGTTGTGGTAGAGTCGATGAAAAGCCATGCATGAATGGAAATACCTCTCTCACCAAATTATTGGAAAATAAATCAGTGTCACTGAAGTAACAGATAACTTGAACTGCAGACAGTAAGCCTACATCAAGAAATCAAAACTAGCTTGTTTGAATGGCAACACAGAAGAAAGGTGGGTTGTCAGGGGCAATTATTTTAATACAGGGTCAACTCAGAATATTGTTGTTGTTTTTTTTAAGTTATTCAAAAGGGAGTGAATATTAATATAATGGAGCTTCAGATTAACACATAAGGATTATTCCAGACTACATATTTCCTATAGGCAGAAGAGGGTGGATGGATAGTGTGTGTGTGTGTTAAGTCAGCCATTCTAGTAAAACCTATAGAAGCATATTTATAGCAAATGATAAATAACCCTTTCATGAGGTGACACATTATAGAAGATTATGGAATGCCATAAACAAAGAATCTTAAAATAAACACAACATTCCCAACCCATACCCACCCCAACTTTGCTTCCAGTGTCATTTCTATTTTCAGTTTTCTGTGGCTAACAGTGGGTAACTCTGAGGAAATGCCCAAGAGTATTATCACACTTCTCTTGCTGAGCAGTTGTGCTTTACATACCCAAATATTAGCTATTTAGCTATTTTTCTTTCCTTATGTGCCTGAGCACTGTTGTTGTTCTAATTCATTAATTGATGCTTCTGGAAATGAGAAAAACCTGGGACAACATCTTAAGCTCATACTTGGTAAATTCCTGCTCCTCCGTGAAGCTTTTTGCCAATGTGACTCTCACTCGTGGTAACCCTAACCATAACCCCCCTCCAGCACTGATAAATAGTCAGCTCCTACCACAAAGGAAAGGGTGGAGAATGGGGACCACATGGGCAAACACTTTTTGTGTGTCTTTGGGCACTGGGTAATACATTCATACAATCCTTGGATAGAGAAACGAAAGTAATACAATTTCTTTCTATGTTCTTCAGGCAGTTAATTCATTTTGATTTGCGTTGTTTTTCCTGTGCCTCCCTCATTAGGAATGATTTATCATAGAGTTTCCTTTGTGCATTTTGGGTTTCAGACTTTCTTTTAAACCCTGAAAGAACAATGTGAAACAGTACCCTCTCTTTTAGATTAGTGGATCTTTTTTTCATGAAATCAGTGGAGTGGATCAAAGGGAATGACAAATTTCTCAGGTGTGAAAGGAGCACATAATTTAGCCTGGAATACTTTTCTGCAGACAACAACTGAGATGTTCGCTAATTAAAATATAAATTTCAAGATCAGCTGAGTTAGTAAGTAAAGTCAGAAACTGTCAGAATAAAATAAACATGCATTTGAGTTTTTTTGATAACTCACAGAAAGGACGAGATCTGGGAAAAAGATTGTCTAGCAGATCTTTCCAGTAGCAGTCCTCCACTGTCCTTGCAAATGGAAGGCACAGGAGGGAGGAAGGTGGAGGAGGAGGCAGGAGGGAGGGGGCAGAGAAGAGGAAGTTATCACCAAATTGCCATATCTACAAAGCTCTCCCTGCATGCTACAGATTTCCCCTCTTTAATCTGACACATACAGCCTCATGCCTGCTAAAACCCTGGAAGGCAATGTGAAGCTCAGCATTCTGGGCTGAAAGAACACTGCAGCCAAGAGAGGGGAGTCAGAGGGATAGATGGAGAAACAGAAAAAGAAAAGATAGCATGTGTGTGTGTGCGAAAGAGAAGGAGAGAGAGACAAAAAGATATTTTTTTTGTTCTTTAGAGCAAACATGCTCCCCGCTTTATATATGGAGTTAAATCGTAGAGGTTAATTGAAAAATGAGATAAACAAAGGCTGTGAAAAGCAAAGGGAAAGACTGTAGCTGGCAGCACAGGCGGGCCACCACTAAACCTCTTTCAGACTGTGCAACCCTGATAAAAAGCACAGTTAATTGTCTTGCAGTTTCTTCCACTTAATTTCAGTCAAATTAGAAAAAAAAGTGAGGAACTGCTTTCTTCCTTTCATTGTTATCCATGTGCTATCCGCCTATTGGAAATAACATTAACGGGTGGACTTTTCTGTAAAAAAGCCTTCGTTTTGTCATGAAGACATGCTCGGCAAAGATGTTATAATGTTTCTTTAAGCAAACATTATGTCCTTAAACAATCATCTCTTGAGTTCATCCATGTTCTCGGAACTGAATTTTCAAGCCCTGTTGAATGATGTTCAGCTTATTTGGTGACTAATAACTCCCATTTGAAAAAATTCGGGAGCAGTGCAGAATGTATCACATTTTACTGCAAAATGACTGAGAGCATCAAAAGCAGTGCATCAGCTTGAAGATCCATTTTTGAGATAAAAGGCAAACCGAAATGTCAAAGCACTTAAAGGTGAATGAATGGCATGTGAGATCACGGCACCCAATGTTCTGCATGCACTACCTGTAAGAATTTCTAAATCATTATGATGTATGTGCCAGGAAACATTATAAGCACAACTATGGCACCTTTGTATTTGTAAAATAGTTTTAGAGGGTTTTTTTTTTTTGATTGTATAAGCATAATAAACCTACCCTAGCTAGTTTGGAGTCTGCCAGATTTGGTGTCATACTCTAATAGCAATGTTTGACTAATACTGTATTCAGAGCATATTGGAATCAATTTGTTAATTTGTAGATGTACCTGGGGCCCAGCACTCAATACAAAATGAACTGTTGACACATTGTGGTTTACAGTTACAATGTACAATTTTGTACTTACAAATATTTCCAGAGTGTTTGTAAAGTTATTGTTATTATTTAATTTGAACTATCTGGGACACTCCTATTTGCGCTGCTAAAAGCGGGTAGAGCGCTGTGGCACGCTTCTGAGGCCACTGTGAGCGGCAGCCTCTCCAAATTTGTGTTTGGGTATGGATATGGATATGAATCCTTACACACCAAGACTCATTTGAGTAATCAACTACTAACAATGAAAACAAGGTCCCCTGTCTACCTGATGAGGGGAGCAGGCTGTATCGTAGCTGCAGTCTATGTTCCTAATACTTGCAGAGAGAATTCACATATGCTATTTTGGTGATTATATACGCTAATATTAATCTCTTAGGACTTCAAGCATGTGACGCTGGATAAAATATTACCTGCTTTGTCAGTATGTGGACAGCATTTAGACCCATTGTATGCAAACCTAGAGGATGCCTGCTCTGGGGAAAGCAGATCACAACCTTATTCTGCTTCAGCCTCACTACAAACAAATGTAGTGAGGAGGTTACCTACAACCACCCATATGGAAAAGAAATAGAAAAGACTTGCATCAGATGTGGCCTACTTCATATAGTTATATGATTTACTCATGAAAGTGGCCACTTTCATATATTGTTTTAGTAAGTATCCAAAACATACAAGTTTCATTTATATAATTTTTCAAGGGATCTTATATCTGTTTTCACTCTTGTATGCTTTTCATACAAGTTTCACACAAGACAGATACAAACTTTATAAGATTTATGTACATCTTTTCCATATGGGCACAACCACTCATTCAGGAAGGTGTTTCCAAACGCAAAGCAGGCTTAGAAACTGTTACTGTTACTCAGCAACCAAGACGTGTCACAGTGGTCCCTCATTTATCGCGGGAGTTACGTTCTAAAAATAACCCATGATAGGTGAAAACCATGAAGTAGCAAACTTAATTTTTTTTTACAATTTATTATAGATGTTTTAAGGCGGTAACCCCCCCCCCCCCACTACACACTTTCACACTTTTCTCTCTTGTTTAAACTCTCAAAGTCCAGTATTATAGAATGAAACCAAAGGCACGATAGATGTATGGATGTTGTTGTTCCGGTGACAACTGCAATGTAAATGGTAAATGGTAAATGGCCTGCATTTGTATAGCGCTTTTCTAGTCCTTAAGGACCCCAAAGCGCTTTACACTACATTCAGTCATTCACCCATTCACACACACATTCACACACTGGCGATAGCAAGCTACATTGTAGCCACAGCTGCCCTGGGGCGCACTGACAGAGGCGAGGCTGCCGGACACTGGCGCCACCGGGCCCTCTGACCACCACCAGTAGGCAAACACGGGGTTAGTATCTTGCCCAAGGATATTTGGCATGCAGCCAGGAGGCAGCCTGGGATCGAACCACCGACCTTCTGATTAGTGGCTGACCTTCATACCTTACCTTAATCTATATTTGACATGTACTGGACTGGCAGACTATGAGACATTTGTTGGCCTTGAACCTCAGTTGATTAAAATATTGTTTTTGATGGACAAAGGAAAGTAGTCATGATTGGTGGCTAACTGGTGAATAAAACGGGAAGGAAATGTGGAAAAATAAAAAAAGGTGAGTTTGACTTCTCTTCTTCAGCATCCTGGTGAAGGAGTAGCTGTGCTTGTGCCAGTGTCATCTCATCTACCTCTTAATGCAAACTTGCAAATGTTTCAAAAATGCTTATATGAGTTATTTTAGATGGGAGGAAAAAACATCTAAAACTAATTTTTTTCAAGAGGATTTCTGGAAGGATTTCTTCTGTTATTGATAAGTACACTGAATCCTCTCCACCTTTCTAAGTATAAACGTCTTACTGCTTTCTGTTCAAAGATAAAGAACCCTCAGATATAAACAGCCTAAACATAGACATAGTGATGCTGTGAACAGCTTTGGCTCAAAGTCTCTCAAAAATTTGAAAAGAGAGAACTTCATTTTGGAGCTTTGGTTGACTTTGAAGGCTCATGGCTCATGGACACTAAGGCATAACTAGCATGTTTCCAGCACACAGAATTTTCGGAGGTATATACATTAGGAGTTGTCCCATTAGCAAACAAACAGACGGGCTGATTTATGTTTTCTCTTGGCATCACCTGACAGGGACATTAGTGTTACAGATGGGGACAAGTGACGTTGTCAGGATCATCAGTCTCCAGGCGACGTACTGCCAAAATGATGTGGAAGGGGTGGGCAGTGAGGGCTATGGGTAGTGTCAGAGTTGGGGAAAAAAGCTTTTGCAGCTGCAGTACTTGCCTTCATTGCATCTAGTTGAATTTTATCTTGTCAGCATCAGAGGAAAAATGCTTTTGCAGCGAACTGAAATCACAATTCAATGGTTCTGAACGCCTTGAAAGCATCTCTCTTGCAGAACTCAATTACAATAATAAAGGCAATATAAGTTAACTTGGTACATGCCCAGATGCTGACAAAATTTATCGCACCATGGGAGCTTATGACTTATTCATGTTCTATTATACTTTATGATTGCTATCATTTTGGCACTAAATAAAGTTGACATTATACTGCACAGTACATTGTAAAAGATCATGGCAGATATAGTCCAACTATTCCTATCAAGAGGATGAAATTTAAAGTGATAAAACTAAGCAAAAAGACGTGTCAGTAGCACTGAGTAGCACATGAGGTGATTAACAGGTATGTGTTAAAGGGCTTCAGTGTGCACTGTTCTCATGGCTAAAATGAAATACTTCCATGACACAGAGATGGATTATCTATGCTGTCATAACAATCACCATTCAAAACCAGTCCACTTCGAGGCAGAACAATCAGTTAATTGTCCTGTAAATGCATTAATGCATGGATGAGGTACATGGGGAGCTGGCCATGATTCCTGGAATGGACAAACAACAAACTCTCTTTAGAACACGCTCTCTCAAACAGGCAGGCTCCACCATCAATGACTGTAGAAAACATGGACACGACAGCTCCCCAAAAATGAAGCCAAAACGTCTCTATCGCCCCCTGGTGTCTGGCTGCAGTATAGGTCATAAACCCTGCCGCCTCCATGTTAGCGGATGGGACTGGGGTCAGACTAAAATAGATTAATTCTCCTCAGATAATTTTTCCAAAGATTCTTTCTTTTGTTATCAATAGTTCTCATCACGCTGATTGATGTTCAAGGGGTCTCCTCTCCCATAAGTTTGATTCTAATTCCTACCGCGGTGATGTTAAATTGGGGTGAAACGTCATCATAACAGCTTTGACTGGCAGCTGCAGTCACGGAGAAACTTGCGTATCTCTGTTCGGGAATAGCAGATAGAGCGTAGGCTCTGAGAGGAGGGCCAGCGTTTACGCTACGAAAACACGACCGAGTGTTTTAACCTGACAGCCTGAGGTGTTCTTCAGTAAACTGGACTACCCGACAGAAGGACCCGAGGCCCTGCTGCACTTTTTCGGTAAGTTAAACGTGTTTGTAAGCTAATCCGTAACTACCGTAGGTGAATGAATTTACCCTGACTAAAGAAATCAAGAGAAACGCTCCGGGCTGCTCAGTCACTAATTACTGTTACTGTACTTTTATTACAAGTATTATACTGTAAAAGCAACAGGCTGCACTCTGCTTCAGCTCCTGTGCAGAGCTGATTATTAAATATGTGCAAACAACAGCATGTTTTCAGTCTCTTGCCACATCTATAAAGACAGTAACTTTTTTTTTAAAGCTTGTACTTCAGTAACTCATTAATCAGTAACTATGGATTAAACTGTAGAACTGAAAATGTAAGAGAAGAGCTTCAGATCCTGAGTGTGTGAGGACAGAGAAGGATCAGCTTTATTTCAGATTTGAGATAAACTTTATATTTCAGTTTGTGATGGTTCTGTTCTCTTTGTGATTACAGGAGCTGCCCTCAGATTCAGACCTCAGCACCACCCAGTGACAGCAGACAGATCATCCAACATGTTCACATGTTAACTGCAAAATGAACTGATGAAAACAGTACAAAGGTTAAAGTACCACATGTGCTGTAGTGAAAGCTGCAGCTGTTTTATTGATAAAGTTAAAGACAAAAAACAAAAGGATTAATCACTCATGTAACTGTGTCACTATATATCAGCATTAACAGGACCTCAGTTTGGTGTTTCACAAAGCTGCTGATCTCAGACCTGCACAGCTTCCGTTTTAAACACTTGATGTACTCAGCTGCATGAAGAGCATATGAGATTTTCTCTAACACAATTAAATAAAACCTGATGAAGGTCAAAGGTCGTCACTTGTATGTTGAACTACAAACTTGTGATCTGGAATTCTTTTACAGTTTTTTGCAGATAGTGTGTTATTTACCATAAAGTAATTCAGAGTTATTCATACCAGAGTAATCAGAGAGCATATATATTTTTAAATATATAACTTTCTACAGGACTGAATATAATATCTTTATGTAAAAGTCCGGAGCCTCTGGGGAGTATCCGAGTATTTATAACATTACACAAACCAAAGGTCTCCATCACAGTGTTCATGAAATGCTGGGTTTATCCATCTCCTGGGGCGGGCCTACGGAGGAGTGCTGAAGATTTCCCTGTGAGGGAGCTGCTGGTGAAGATCATGAGTCCTGCTTGATCAATGCGATGAGCTTCAGTGTTCCTGGTGTTTCTTAAATGATGCCTCTTTCAGTGGGTCAACAGAACTTCTGGCACAGGACAGCTGTGATGAAAGAAAGGGAAGAAGTTTCTCCAAACCTCTGGACCCAGGAAACCCAGCTTGGTCCTGATGGTCTCCCTCACTAGTTTCTCTCCAGGGTGAATGTAGCTGTTGATATAATATGGACTCTATTATTAAATGAAAAGAACAAATTAGACTACACTACTGAAACGTTCTGCTGATGTTTTTAAAGTTTCCATGTTACCAGGATGTAGACGGCTCTGAAGATTTAAACAGTTTTAGATCCATTACACTCACAGTCTTAAATGTTAAAATCTCAAAGGACAGCATTATATTTTTGATATTAACAGTAACTCTGGGCCTCTGTGTAGTGTGCAGCTGATCTCACCGCTGTCTAAAAATGGATAATAAAACCTAAGGAGTGTTGAATCATTCAATAATACAGACTATTAGAGTAACAGGTGTGTAGCATCGCTAACTAGCTAGCAACAAGCCTCCAACACATTGCGTATGCTAAGCTAGCAAACGAATTAACAACAGAGTGACTTTAGATGTTTTAGAACTATAACATGATAAGCTGTGTGTCTTTTTCATAACAGTGACATGGTTGTATTTACCTTAGTTGAACGAGTCGTCAGTTGCGGTAAACCCATCAGCAAATAAACTGGAGCAGCCGGGCTACGTAAAAAGTGTAGGGGGCGTAATTGCGGTCACGTCCAGCGGGTGTGTGCGTGGGAGCGTGACACAGTTGCTCCACCTCAAGACACTACTGAGCAGACTCTAGCTCCAGAAATGCAAGATGGCAAGATGGTTTCTAAAGCTGAGGGGGTTTAGGTAAGGCCACAAAATGTGCTGCTTTGGTGAAATGATCAGTTATGGTCAGCATTATCATGTTGCCAGAGGATGGAGGGAGACTGGCAACAAAATCAAGGGCAATGTGTGACCAAGGGCACCATGGAGTTGGAAAAGGACTGGAGGACTTTTTTTGTGCATAACACTTGCTTAACGTGGGATTCATGTTCCTGAGGTAATTTTGAGAATATGAGAATGTTGTCGAAGTAGACAAAGTGATTGATGAAGTCCAGGAGGACATCGTTTACATGGATCTGACACAGTTGTTTAACCCTTTAAGACCTACCATAGAACCAAGTCCGCCAGAGCTTATATTATATTTTTACATGCTGTGGAGCCATTTTTGGGAGCATTTCAAGTTGCTATACATCAATACAACCATTATAGCCCAGATTTTAATAATATGTATTCATTAAGTGCATAGTAATTACATAAATTGCAAAAAAGTGCAATAAACTACAAAAAAATTGAAAATCGTTTTTGCTTTTTTAACATATATTTCTAGTTAGAGAAATTTAAGAGGCTTATCCCTCAAAACTGTAAATACAAAAAAGTTGCACAAAATAGTTTCCCACCACAGGAAATTTATTTTGAGTGTCTTCATAGTTTTATTTTTGAAATACACCAATTTTTATATACTGCAGGAAAAACGAAAATAAATATTATACTGCAAATTTGCAAAAAGCAGCATATGCATCAAAATAAACTATTTCCAGCAGTGCAATATGAGTCCTAAGCATCCCAGAAAAGACACAGAAAGTCATAAAGTCAAAGATAACTTTTAAAAACACCAGTATAGGCCCTGAGGCCCTGATGGTAAAAAAAAACTACATTTCCGCGAAAATGACGTCACTTCCGGTTTCGGGCAGGTAATGGCGGACATGCAAAAGTTCGCGCTGACGTCTATTCCAACGTAGGAAGTGTTATGAACAGCTGATCGGATCGGCAAAGCGTGTTTCTGGAATATTATGTTTTTGTTGCTGCAAGTGCTTTTTATGCAGTTTTTGCAAAGCTATATGTGGAAGGAAACTGTGACCTAGGACAAGCTGATGGCATAAGTGTTGGGAAGGTTACTTTTAAAATGTATTCCATTACAGAATACAGAATACATGCCCCAAAATGTATTCTGTAACGTATTCCGTTACGTTACTCAATGACAGTAACGTATTCTGAATACTTTGGATTACTTAATATATTATCATGCTTTTTACAACAACGTGAATGTACTATTGCTGTGTGATTTATTACTATTACTGAAGGTCCGCGACTCCGAACTGTAGTAAAGGGACCTCTGACTAATACGGCGGGGTCCCTGTCGGCTCGTAGCCGAAAAATAGCTTTACTTTGTTGTGTGGGTCAACTTTTCTTGCGAGAGACAGAGAGAGGCGTTGAAAGGCTGCTCCAACGGAACTTATTGTTTTCGGAGGAAAACACGAACACGGTGTACAGTCGAGTCTTAATAGCTTACTTACAACTGGGCTCGTCAGGCACTCTTCTTGGCTGAAGTGGTTATTATTATATTTACATGCTTCCAGCTCCCGTTTTTGCTCGATGACAACTCGTACCTTTCCACTCCCCTTTTTCTCCCTCCTCGCGCTCACAGACACATAACGTGTATGGCAGTCCATTCTCCCTGCAACACGGACTACACTGCCCATGATGCTACATTCTTTAGAGCTATGCTTGTAGCATTCTGCCTGTTAGCTTAGCACAACAACAACAACGAAAAGGCGCTCTCTCACCCAGGAAACACACAGTCACAGAGAGAGAGAGCGTCGCCCTGTAACCATGGCAACCGTAACGCTGCCGCCTGGAACAACAGAACGTAGCTGTCAAACAAAACCCAAACAGTCCTGACCCGCGACAAAATGAAACAGGAAAGTACCGCAGTGTAATCCATTTATTTCAACAAAGTAACTGTATTCTGAATACCACCTTTTTAAACGGTAACTGTAACGGAATACAGTTACTCATATTTTGTATTTTAAATACGTAACGGCGGTACATGTATTCCGTTACTCCCCAACACTGCTGATGGCATCAGATGTAAGTACAACTCCTCCGGTTTCATATGCAAAAAAAATATTGCGCTAGCTTACGTGGGGGGATTTACCGGAATTTAAAAATAGTTACGCAAAACAGAGCATGCCCGCTCCAACCGGCTCTAAAGGGTTAAGTCCTCACCCACCAGTACCCATACCATTACTGGTGAGCACGGCCTTTAAGCTCCATGGGACAGGAGTGAAGGAAATGCCCTTTAATTCCACAATAGAAGCACTCACCAGCTACGAGCTTTTGGCTGCATTCAGTGGGGTGAGGCGAGTGCAGCCCAGCTGCATAGGCTGCTTCTTGGAGTCGTCTGCCTCATTTTTGCTTTTCCTGACCAGCTCTGGAGCATTTCTGCAGGTTCAATTCAACTGAATTTTATTTATACAGCGCCAAAATCACAACAGTTGTCTTAAGGCGCTGTATATTGTAAAGCAGACCCTACAATAGGATGAGGGCAGAGAGTTAGCAGGAGACAGGCATGGGATAAAGTGTTGTGTTTGGCCAAAGTCTGAGTGAGGGAAATGAGCTCTTCGGTCATAAGTATTTGTTCGTGCTGGCTAACCTGCCCTTCCTCAGTGGCAGGAGCACAACCAACAGGGTCAGAGTCCACTGAGTCCATAATCAGTCATGAATACTGGAATGGCCTTAGATGGAGGGAGAATCAGAGTTTAGTGTGCTTTTATTTACAGTGAAGTCACCAGAATGTGCTATATACATTTGTGCAGGAAAGGAAACTGGGGTCCAAGGGGAAATAATCATTCAAACATCCAAAAACTCTCTTTAGAACACTGTGGTGGTCTGTGGTCTCCAGCTTTGCTGCAGAGAAGGGATGGTGCAGTAGGTTCAGGGGGTGGGGGTGGTGCAAGGGAGGCTGGCAAGGCATATGCGACTAATTTTCTCACCGCCAGTGATTCCGCAGCAGCAGAATTAACGTGAAGGATCAGCCTTTCACATTTACGCGTTGTCTCTTTGATGTGGGGGTGTGATGGCTTTAGCCGGGGCCATCACAGGAGGAGGAGCAGCTGTTTGATGTGGTGATCTGGGAGCAGTTCGTGCAGGGGCTTCCTGGGGAGACAGTGCAATTGGTCCGCTGACATCAGCAGGTGGTGGTCATGCTAACCAAGAACCACCAGGAAGCATGGATGTAGGAGAGCATGGGCTGCTTGCTACCGGCGGGGGAGAGTTAGCTGGTTCTGGCCCCGAGAAGAAAGCTCCCCAGCTCCACTCCAGTGGCCCTGACCATGGAGCCACAGCCACAAATGCAGGTGAGTAATGGTAAATGGCCTGTATTTATATAGCGCTTTACTAGTCCCTAAGGACCCCAAAGCGCTTTACATATCCAGTCATCCACCCATTCACGCACTGGTGATGGCAAGCTACATTGTAGGACTGACAGAGGCGAGGCTGCCAGACACTGGCGCCACCGGGTGAAGTGTCTTGCCCAAGGACACAACGACCGAGACTGTCCAAGCCGGGGCTCGAACCGGCAACCTTCCGATTACAAGGCGAACTCCCAACTCTTGAGAAATAGGAGAAGAGTCCCATTCTACTCCCTGTCAGTATTTATGCTGCACATTTTGGATAACAAAGTTTTTTCAAGACAGTCCTGATAATAAAGAATTACAGTAGTCTAGTGTAGAAGTAATAAATGCATGAACTAGTTTTTCAGCATCACTCTGACAGGATGTTTCAAATTTTAGATATTAGATTTTAGATATTCCAGAAATGGAAGAAAGAAGTTACACACATTAGTTAGTGCACTGAAGTACATTCTGCTCTTGCTCTTGACGAAGGCGGTCACACTTTTCTCCTCGCCTCCTCTCCCTTAGCTTCCCTGCTTAGCCTCTTATGTCCTTGTCTAGTCTCGTGTTTTTTGTATTACTTTTCCCTGGAACAATCTCTCACAGTTTGTTCTCTAAAACCTAAAAGAGGAAATATGGATTTGCAATTGACACCCCTTTCTCAACGAGAAGTTTGGGCTTGGGTGAGCCTGAGTGCTGAAGATATCTACCTATTCGGAACCATGGTAACAGGGTTCTGGCGGATCGGAGCTGGCTTGGCCCTGACTTATCGAAGAATTAAGAAAGCGGAACCGGCTGTTCAAACCCCCACAAGGCTGCCCGCTGGGATTGAAACGATGGGAAGAGGCGTGAGTTTCTCAAAATGGGCTCATTGAGTGCAGCACGGATAAGATCTTGGAGAAGGCTACGGCTGCTGTGAATACTCAGAATAAGATCTCTGAGTGCAGACTGGATTACATCTTGGAAGGGCTCAGCTCGGAATAACATCTCTGAGCGCAAATTGGATGACATCTTGGGGAGGCTCACTGTGGTCGTGAGTTCTCAGAATCGGCTCTTTGAGCACAAGAATGACAACATCACAGAGCGCAAGTTTGATAACATCATGGAGAAGCTCACGGCTCTCCAACGGGAGATTGAGAGACCAGTGTTGGACTGTTAGAACAGCTTTGAAATTCATATGAGCTGTTCGCACTAAAGTAAAAAGCACCATCACTCACCTTTTGGAAGTCAGTACAGAATCTTGGGCTTCCATCTGACTTCGTGTCTAAGAGACATGGTGAACTCCAAGAGCTGGAGCTTGGCACTGCAAATCCATTCTGAAGAAGATACTCAACTTCCTGTTTTATGGTTTCTCTCTTTGCTGGACTAACCCAATAAGCGCGCTGTTTGATTGGTGTAGGGTTAGTCAGCACCACATCATGTTTTATGACAGTGGTTTGAGATGGGATGTCACTGAACAGAGATGGGAATCCTGATATGAGTGTTATGATATCATTGCTCTGTTCAGCAGGAAGGTGGGACAGGTATTGTGGTAGTGTTGACAATATCACAGAATTACCTAGTCGAGCACTTTGAGGCTCAGCACCTCGTAACACCAACCCATCTTCATCTGGAGTAATCTCACCTTGGTCACAGAAGCCATCTGAGATGTAACCACTTGCTCTTGGACCACAGATGGCACAGTTGAAGGTTATGTGTTCAATGCCTAATGTTTTCAGGGCTTGGGCAAATACTCTAGACTTAAAGTTAGTGCCTTGGTCTGTTTGCACAACCTTAGGCAGACCAAAGGTTGAAAAGAATCTCAACAGCGCTTTAACAATCTGAGCTGTTATCCTCCGTAGTGGGATTGCCTCAGGAACCCTAGTTGAAACGCACATGACCGTCAACAGAAACTGGTTTCCAGTTTTAGATTTAGGTAGAGGCCCCACACAGTCAACAATCACTTTTTGAAATGGCTCCTCTACTACTGGGATAGGACAGAGAGGAGTTGGTGGGATTATTTGGTTTGGCTTGCCAGTCATTTGGCAAACATGGCAAGTATGGCAGTATTGAACAACATCAGATTTCAGTCCTGGCCAGAAGAAATGTTTCAGAATTCTGCTGTATGTCTTGTTAACCCCCAAATGTCCTGACCATGGATGGTTATGTGCTAAGGACAGTACCTGGGTACGATAAGCAGTAGGTACAACCACCTGATAAACTGCAGACCAGCCTGCGTCTTCCGAGACCTCACTTGTCCATCTGCGCATCAGAAGACCTTCGTCTGAGAAGTAAGCCAGCTTTTTCTTCTTGGCATCCTGTTGACTGAGGGTAGAAGAATGACACTTGGACAGGGTTACATCATTTTTCTGTGCAGTAATGAACTCCTCTCGGGAGACTGGCAAATCCAGGATTGGTTGTGTTTTGTCAGCAGGTGGAACTGTGGCCTGAACCTTTGATCCAGAGGTAAATTTGATCACGTCACCAAAGGGATCTGACCTCATAAAGGAATCGGCCAAGTCAGGACCATACTTTTTTGTCTGGGCCCTCGTAACTACACAAGCTGGAAAAATGGCAGGCTGGTCTTGGGCTGAGTCAGAATCCAGGCTCAGCTCGGGTCTGTCTAACACTTCAGGAACGGGTATGACCTTGCCTCCAGCAAGGTCATTACCTAGGATGAAGTCAATACCTGGTATGGGCAACGCAGAACGAATAGCCACTTTAACAATCCCACTGACTAATGAAGACTGAATGTGAATAGTGTACAAAGGGGCAGATACAAATCCGAGTTCTACTCCCTGGACAATAACACTGGACTGGCAAAATGACTCTTCAGAAAACGGTAAGACGTTTTCTCTAATGATGGACTGAGAGGCCCCTGTATCTCTCAGCATTTTTACTGGCTGTTGATCTTTTGGATTCCCAGTCAGCGAAACCACTCCCTCTAGAATGAATGGTTTGAAACAGGGATCAGGGTGGTTATTGTTCGGTTGAAATGCCCTCCCATTCTCTGTAGCTTTAATCAGTCCCACCCCTTTTGGTTGTGAGGATAGTTGCCGTTTACGCTTTAATGCCTGACAATCTGCAATGAGATGACCCTTCTTGTGGCAATAAAAGCATTCACGCTCACCGTAGGGAGGTGAAGGCAACCTCACTGGCCTTGCAGCAGAGCAACTAGACTCAAGTCGTGCTGAGCAGATGAGAGATGACCAAATAGCTGGTTTAGAATATAATAGAATAGAATAGAATAGCCCTTTATTGTACATGTACAAAATTATGGAAATTATTATCTGAAAACATGAGGACGTATATGTACACTGTAAAATATAACTTGTTTCAACTTAAAAATATCAGGTAAAGGGTTGCCTTAAAAGTTTACGTTAAGTCAAGAAACAGAGTTTGTTCTTGTAACACAACCAATTGTTATGTTAATGAAAAATCACATGTTGTCTAAACTTTCGTCTTAGTTTAGTTGACTGAGATTTGTTAGTCAGTTCAACTCCTTTAATTGTCATTTTTACTTGGGAAAACCCTTTCAGCTAAATTAAAATAATCTATTGTTTAAACTCTTGTCCTAGTTCAGTTGACTTGGGTTTTTTAGTTAATTCAAATACTTTAGTAGTTCTTTTAACTTAGGAATCTATTTTAGCTTAACTAACATAATCTGTTAGCTAAGTTGATTTAAGTTTATTAATTAACTGAGCTCCTTAAGTAGCTGAGTGAACTTGTAAATCAGTTTCATTTTAATTATCAGAGTTGATTGACTGGATGTAAAGAAAAATGTGTATTGAACATCTTAAGTTTTTTTTTTAAGCTTTCTAACATCCATTTCAGCAAAACTACCTGTTAGGTTTATCTTAGATCTCAGGTTTAAATATAATGGCCTGCATTTGTATAGCACTTTTCTAGTCCCTTAAGGACCCCAAAGCGCTTTACACTACATTCAGTCATTCACATTCACACCTCAGGCGATAGCAGCTACATTGTAGCCACAGCTGCCCTGGGGCGCACTGACAGAGGCGAGGCTGCCGGACACTGGCGCCACCGGGCCCTCTGACCACCACCAGTAGGCAAACACGGGGTTAGTATCTTGCCCAAGGATATTTGGCATGCAGCCAGGATGGCAGCCTGGGATCGAACCACCGACCTTCTGATTAGTGGCTGACCTGCTCTGCCACCTGAGCTACAGCCACCCCATATCTACATTCCTTTAAATTTTCTGTTGTTTACAGAAAGAAAGAAAAACCCACAGATTCCATTAAAGTGTATCTGATCATTTCAGGCAGAAAGTTTGTTTTAAGAACATGACAAGACAATTACTCATGAGCACCCAACATTCACCATTTATTGTGCCATCTTAGTCATCTGAGAAACAGAAAAATCAGTGACGTAGCTCATCAGGCTCACAATCCATCAAAACTCAAAGGTTGCTCCCTGTGAAACAATAAATTTGAACTTGGTCTTGAGCCCAGTTTGGGTGAAGATTAAATTCTGACCAATACTCTAGGAGCAGTAGTGATTCTTGTGAAGTAACAACATAAAGTCTGCATTAATGTAATGTATCAACGGGACACTTGCTATTTTAGAAAAGTTATTCTTTACATTTGCAAAATTTTTAAACTTCATTGTGCTCAGTCACACCTGTTAGCATAAAACTTGAAATATTAAAATAGTACAAAACCTTTGATAAGTGACAGTAAAGATCAGTTTATAACAACTAAGACATCAAACTCTTCTATTTGTCTTCGTTTACAATTGCAACAAATTCCACAGAACCAATATCTCTGAAAATGAGTGCATGCTTCTGAAACATTTGATAAGATGATATTTCAGAAACATTAGTGCGAGTCTGCTCAATTGCAAAACAAAGGAAAAACTACTGACTTGATGAGATAAGCATCTGCAGAGTCCACCATTATATTGTTGTTCACATAAGTTTCTTAAACCATGAACAAATGAGTAATTGTCTAATCTGGAATGTAAAGTGTAGTCATTTAGTGACATACAAAAGTGAGAATGAGAACTTGCAAGAATAAAAAAAACAAACAGTAAAATAAAAACTGTCCTTAACGCTAAGGCAATTGTATGCTGTGAGCATACAATTACAGTTCTGCATGGCGTTCTGCAAGAGTCTGTTTCTTAGACCATGCACTAGTGAGATGCACTGCCTTCCACCAATGTTCATTAGGACGTTCTGAATGACTTCAAAGATGCCCTTAAGTTCCTTTGGATAGTCTATGTTGAGGGCAAAAAGAAGGCCCATCAGCATGGAAATGGCACTTGAGACATCCCTCAGATTAGACAGGATTACTGCCGCCTCAAGGACAACCAACACATCGATGATGTCTTCTTCTTTCACCATCACAATGC
>NW_024583231.1:10246-28473 GCF_018398535.1 Haplochromis burtoni | reverse complement strand
CAACTTTCATCCTCTTAGAAAACGTGTCTTCAATACCTGTCGGCTATAAAAGGGTTCAAAGACAAAAAAATAATAAAATAACACAATTACAATTACACAATAGCCCTCGTGCTTAAGAATTCATGTCTTTCCAAAGAAGAGCCACACTGATGCCTTGGATGATGGTGATTGGCTTTGGGTAACACTTATTAGCTAAAGTTTTTTCAGAATGAGATATGCACCCCCATGTTACAAATCCATTTCTTGCTTTAAACAAAGACCATGTTCATAAATAACTTCAATTGCAGAATTCAAACAAAATTTTCAATTTAAATGGTAAATGGCCTGTATTTGTAAAGCGCTTTACTAGTCCCCTAAGGACTCCAAAGCGCTTTACACATCCAGTCATTCACAGACATGGGTGGATGACTGAATCGTGGCTCAAGAGTTGACAGTTCGCCTTATAATCGGAAGGTTGCCGGTTCGAGCCCGGGCTCTGACAGTTTCAGTCGTTGTGTCCTTGGGCAAGACACTTCACCTGTTGCCTACTGGTGGTGGTAGGCAGCTTCGCTCTGTCAGTGCACCCCAGGGTGGCTGTGGCTGCAATGTAGCTGCCATCACCAGTGTGTGTGAATTTAAATCTACTTATGCTAAATATTGGCTGTGCTCTAAACCAAATCTGGCTGAGAATACATGAAATGTGCAAACTGCAGCTACACTACAGGATCAGATTATGGCTCCATAGACAATGCTCCTTTAATCAGTTTATTGATTAAAGTTTATTTTTCCCTAGTTAGCCCTCCTATGCCACTCTTGATTTTGTACAGCTCCATGAACCTCTCCATAATGGTCAAGCACAGCAAAAAGGAACCCTTTCAGGTCAACAGATGTAAGACGGGCAAATTCTGCTTCAACCTGAGCAATAGAAGAAGAGGGGTGGAGAGTACAGGCAGAAAAGATTCTTTGAGACCCAAATTTAAACAAACCGTCATCTGAGGCCCATTAGAGAAAACACAAACACACGCAAACAAACAAAAATATGCACTTTACCCACCATTCAGCGAAAAAGGAAGTTCAGAGAACAATAAGCTCTGTCTTGAAATCTTTTAAAGTAGAATGATTGTGAAAATGACTTATGTGATGTAAAACTTTAGTAAACATGCAATTAAAAGAACACTGAGTAAAAGGACAACAATTTCCTTATTCCTCAGATGTTTACCTTGATGAGCAATACTGCTTTAGTCCAACTGCCTCATTAAAGTTACACAACAGGCTTTTTACATTAAAGCCAGCAAGTCCATTACATACTCCCTTTTTATATCTGAAATACTGTGCACATTCTGTGTATATGTAGTGGACAGCAATTTACCCAAAAGAGTGCAAGTTTGCAAGTCCACCTCATTTAAATGACAAAGTCAGATGTGATCATCTAGACCTGTGAAAACAAATTAATGACAAACCTGCAGTTATGGATGTTATTACAACCACAAGAACCTAAACAGTCTGCTCCATTGCTTTTGTTAATGAATCATGTGTTGGTAGCACGTCTGAATATTTAGTTTATGCCACCTGCATGCGATCATCAATAGTGCAATATTACTTCTTAAGAAGTACCCTGACACTACAATCTTTATATCATTTGTTCTACAGAGCTATTAAGTTACAATATAATCTGTGGTGGGGGGGGGGGGGGGGGGGGGGGGGGGGGGGGGGGGTGTGGTGGTTTCCAATATGACAAAATGCACAAATTGTAACTTACCATTTGACTCCACTGACAAAAATAAATCCCCAGCATCAAGTTTGGCTTCACAGACCTAAAATAAGTAAAATAAAAATATATGTTATAATTATTTTGTTTTCGCCATTTATTCATGTTTGCTAATTTTCTGACATATAAACAATGTTAGTTTTGTTACAATACAGGGAATGCAGTTTAATTAAAAGGTAAATTATGCAAAAAAAAAAAAAAAAACTTCTGCAGTATACCATGCCAAAAATCAGTGTCTCTTATGCCAATTATTTTATCACTACAGCTCTTTTAGTATGGAAACTCACACAATCTAGTCATACTGATCACAAGAGTTCAAAAATAAGTTAAAATAGTGAGCTGTTGTTAAGCATAAAGCATTTCAGGGTAACAAATAACTGCACAATATAATTAAAGCAAAAAATAAACACACTGGAGGACTATCTGATAAAAACTAATATAATGCTGGTTTGTAGACCATATTTTGTCTCAATCCTCAGTGCACTCTTGCAGCTTAGCATGCAGCAGTTAATAACAACTTAAGTGATTACATAGGGGTAAACAGATGACAACAAGCATAGCAGTCCTGCCAAAAAGTTCTTTTTGAACCCAGTCAGTTATTGGAAATATTGCCAAAATGAACTTCCACCAAAATACAACAGCCTGTGAACTTGAAAGAAATTTACAAGTACAGAGACAATATGAAATAAGCTTTATTAATTAGCTGAGTTAGCTTGCTAATATCGCAACAGTGGTTGAGTGCACAACCTTAAAGCTAGCGGCACAATACTTGTGATTTGGTCAGTGCCACATTAAACCCATAAAAAAGGCCATATGTCAGTTTATTAGGTCAAATTTGGTCATGACACACAAGCTGGACCTTGTCGGCTAAAGTTACATTAGCTAAAGCAAACATTTTGGTAAAAGAGAAAACCCACGCCATAAATTCAAAACATGTTCTGTAGAATGACCACTCGGTAGCTGTCTTGTGACGCTCTTTATTGAACGTGCATCCAGCATGGGTTATAACAGCACAACAACGGGTGTGGCAGCTAAGTGAAGAACTGGACATAGACAGCCCTGCCGCAAAGCATGTCATAGTGGCGTAAAGCCGCAACGCCCACCCGCTCGACACAGGCAACCCAGTATATGACATCTCCCCCCCTTTTCATGTTATTTCCAATAACAAACCTCAAATAGAACAGCAACGACACAATGATAACATGTGACACTATAATAGCCTCTGGGCGGTTCTCTTAAGGACCGGGCACAAATGGCTTACTGTCGGCCTGAAGGGCAGTGTCCACAAAACAGGACTTATTAAACATGGTAAACCTTTAAGGTAATTAACTCAACCAGGTAACAGCAGTATTGGTTGCAGCTCAAAACATAAGTGCAAAACAGCAACAATACAACATTCCCACTCCCCAGTCCTTCCTTCTGTCCCATCACCCCAATGTCTATAGATCCAGCCTGCTGACTGGCTTGCGTACCCGGCCGCACCTCGTGCGTAGCAGAGTCGGTACGTCAGCGTGAGTGGGTGCGAGCGTTGGGGCAAGACTAGGGGCCAAATGTGGGGTCTCTGGAGTGGACGCACCAGCGCACTGAGGTGGCGGCTCCTCAGCGTCCACAGTGGGTGTTGGAAGGGGTTGTGGCATAGCCCGTGGAGATGGTTCGAGGCGGAGATGGCGGCGGTTCCGTCGCAGCATCGCACCTTGGGGTGTGGCAACGAGATAGGACCTCGGAGTGACGCTCTCCTTGGAGATGATGGCCGGTGTTGCCCAAGCCTTCTCCTGGTCCAGCTTAGTTAGGACAGCATCCCCTGGATGGAGTGGAGGTAGGGGCTTAGTACCATGGCGGCGGTCGTAGTAGAACGCCTGCTTGGCCTTCTGACCAGCATCCCTTCGTTTAACCTCTCTTTTGTTTGGCCATTTAGGTTGAAGATTCTTCTCCAAGGTAGGCAGGGTTGTCCTGATCTTCCTCCCCATAATAAGTTCCGCTGGGCTGAAGCCTGTAGTGGTACAGGGAGTAGACCTAAAGCACATTAGTGCTATCAGTGGGTCATCTGTGCCGGAGGATTTTCTTTGCAGTCTGTACTGCCCTCTCCGCGTGACCATTTCCCTGTGGGTGGTGGGGACTAGACGTTATGTGGGCGAAATCCATCTCTCTCGCGAAGGCCTGGAACTCAGAGCTGGAGAACTGAGGGCCATTGTCACTCACCACCTCGTCAGGGATCCCAAACCTAGCAAAGGTCGACTTCAGTTTCTGAACAACTTGGCCACTGGTCGTGGATGGTAGGTGCAGTATTTCCAGAAAACGTGAGTAGTAGTCCGACACAACAAGGTAATTATTCCGGTTGTGTTCACAGAGATCCAGGGCTATCCTTTGCCATGGACGATCTGGCAAAGGTGTGGAGATGAGCGGCTCCCTTGTCTGTGTTGGCCTCTGTGCCAGACATGTGTGGCACTGCAGCACTGCATTCTTTAGCTCAGTGGAGAGCCCCGGCCACCACACAGATGAATTAGCCCTATCCCTGCACTTGGTGAGGCCTTGGTGCCCTTCATGTAGTTTGTGTAGAATGGCTGTTCTCTGTGACTTTGGAATGACAATTCTGCAGCCTCGTATAACCAGGCCGTCAGCCTCTGATAGCTCGTTTTTCACTTTCATGTACGCTTTAATGTTCAATGGCACACTAGCTCCGTATGCAGGCCAACCCCTGCGTATGTACGTGATGACAGTCTGTAGTTCAACATCCGTTGCAGTGGCTGCTTTAATGCTTTCCATTCGGCTTGGGGATGCTGGAATGCCCTGTAACACGGTGGCTATGTAGCAGTCCACTTCACTGTGAGTGCTAGTGTCATCCTCAGCCCGAGTCTGTGGACTCCGTGACAACGTGTCGGCGATGACAAGCGTTTTGCCAGGGACATAGACGGCCTCCGGCTTGTACCTCATGAGCCTCATCAGGAGGCGTTGACACCTCAATGGAACATTGTCAAGGTCCCGGCTATTGACCAGGGGCACCAAAGGTCTATGGTCGGTCTCAAGCCTGAAGCGATCTAAGCCACATAGATACTTATCAAACTTCTCACAGGCCCAAACACTTGCCAAACACTCCTTTTCGATTTGTGCGTAGCGTGTTTCAGCCTCCGTGAGGCGTCTAGAGCAGTAGGCAACAGGTTTCCACTCTGCGCCATGAAGCTGAAGCAGCACAGCCCCAAGCCCGTAGCTACTGGCGTCGGCAGATACGGCTGTGAGTCTGTTGACGTCATAGAAGGCAAGAACAGGTGCTGATGTAAGCGCTCTCTTAATGTTCTCGAAGGCTGCCTGCTGTGGGTGACCCCAGGTCCAACTGTTTTTGCTTTTAAGCAACTCGTACAGTGGCTGGCATACTTGTGGCAAGAGCAGGAATATATCTGCCCAGGTAATTAACCATTCCTAGGATCCGTTTAAGCTCTTGCACATTTTCTGGTGACGGCAGCTGAAGAATGGCGTTCACTTTCTCAGGGTCTGGCCTGACCCCAGAATAGTCGATCAGGTGCCCTAGGAAGCGAAGCTGGCTCTGTCTGAAGGAGCACTTCTCTCGGTTGAGCTTCAATCCTGCTAGCTCAATGCGCTGCAGCACCTTCTCAAGTCGGGTGTCGTGTTGTTCCATGGTGGCCCCATAGACCAGGATGTCATCCATAAAGACCTCCACACCTTCGAGCCCCTCTAAGGTCTCCAACATCTTTCGCTGAAAGATCTCTGGTGCACTCGTTATCCCAAAGGGCAGCCTCTTAAAGCAATACCTGCCAAATGGCGTGATGAATGTCGTTAGTTTGCAACTCTCGTGATGCAATGGGATCTGCCAAAATCCACTGGCTGCATCCAGCGAGGAGAAGACCGTTGCCCCACTCAACCTGGACATGGTTTCCTCAGGGGTAGGCAAGATATAGCGCTCTCTTTTGACAGACTTATTCAGTTTTGTCAGATCGACGCAGATCCTGGCCTTTGCTGTGTTCTTCTTCAAGACAGGCACCATTGGGGCACACCATTCGGTAGGTTGGGTCACCCTCTCAATGACACCATGGTTCTCCATTCTTTGTAGTTCCTCCTTCACTTTCTGCAGCATGGGGAAAGGCACACGGCGTGCCGTATGCACCGCGTATGGCACAGCATCGTCCCTTAACTGAATTTTGACTGGCTCAGTTTTTAGTGTTCCGTGTTCACCGTAAAGTGGTTGGTTCCTGGTGGGTGTGATCGTTGCTTCATCAATTCTTCTCACCAGGTTCATCTGCACTGACAAGGAGCGGCTGAGAAGGTTGCTGACTCTGTGTCCACGAACCACATACACCTTGGACAGGTAGTCTTTGCCTTTATAACTTATTGTGGCCTTTAAGTAGCCGAGACATAACAGCTCTCCTCCGGGGCTATCTAGAGGGAGATTAGAAGGCTCTAGTGTTCTCTTATGAGCAAGTGTGTGGAACGTGTCTTCATTTATGATAGTGACATCTGCTCCTGTGTCAATCTTAAATTCTATTGGGGCAGAGTCTAGCAGTAACTGCACAGTCCATGCTTCACTATTTCCTTTTGCATTACACACTGAGCCTAGAAAATATGAGGCCTGCTCGCTTTTCTCTGTCTCTGTAACCTCATTCACTGATCTGGTGTTACGACACACCCTGGCCCAGTGTCCAATTTTTCGGCAGCCATGGCAAACAGATTTTGCTGCCGGGCACCTTTCATCCCTGGCATGCTGTGTCTTCCCACATTTACCGCATTTCTTGTCACGCCCCGCCCATTTTTTTTCCGCGGGTAGCCTGCCTCGCTGTTGTTGTGATTTCCAGTCCATGCTTTTCCGTTTATCCCGTACCTCCTGTACTGAGCCTCCCGCATCTCCCTGCAAGCTGACCTGCGCTGCGACCTCCTCTGACTGTCTGACGATCTGGGTCGTTTGCGCCAACGTGAGGTCCTTCATCAGCTGTAGCCTGCGGGAGAGGTCCTTGTCTCGTATCCCGACCACAATACGATCGCGGATATTTTCCTCTTTACATGCACCAAACTCACAGTGCTCTGAGAGGTCATACAGGGCTCGGATAAAACTCTCCGCCGTTTCGCCTGGCCGCTGGACTCGCTGGTGAAAACATGCTCTTTCATGTATAGTGTTCCGCTGCGGGAAAAAATACTCGTCGAACTTCCTCATTACGACGGCGAAGTCGTCACGACTTTCATCGGCGGCGAAGGTGAGTGACTTGTAAATGTTCTCTGCTTCATTTCCCATCGCGTAGATTAGGCAGCTCACCTGTACTTGTCCTTCGTCTTTGTGGAGTTTCGTTGCGATCCTGTAGCGCTCGAAACGCTGTTTCCAGTCGGGCCATTCCGTCGGCTTATCGAAGGGGAAGCTTGTCGGGGGATTAAACTTAGCCATTCTGTTGTTTTCTCCCTTATGGCGTTATTCCGGCGATGGTCCGGGTCACTTCTGACACCATGTAGAATGACCACTCGGTAGCTTTATTGAACGTGTATCCAGCATGGGTTATAACAGCACAACAACGGGTGTGGCAGCAAAGAGAAGAACTGGACATAGACAGCCCTGCCGCAAAGCATGTCTGTCAAGGTTTGCCGGGGCAAGCCGTGTGGAATATGAAATAGGACCCAAAATGCGGCAGCTCTGGTGCAGATGAGTGTTTATTTGACAACCGAAAATACAAACAGCAATGGTGTGGGTACCATGAAACAGGAAAACCTAAACTGGGTAGAACTAATAACACAAACCAGAAACGAGGATGCAGGGAGGTCCGGGGAAATACATACGGGAAGACGCAGGGAGACCGAGGGGAAACAACACAGACGAACCAGCGATTACTAAGACAGAAAATACAACTTAAATACACTCAGAACACAGGGAGATTACACACAGGTGGGAGACACAGCTGGGAGTGATTAACATGACGAGACCAGGGAGGCAAACTGAAAACACTCACATAAGACGCAGACCTTCACAATAAAACAGGAACACACGGGGGGGAACAGGGTAAACACCAATTAGAGAACAGAACCAAAATCGCGAAGAGAAAACACAAAACGCTGGGTCAAAAGGACCCAGGATCATGACAATGTCATAGTGGCGTAAAGTCGCAACGCCCACCCGCTCGACACAGGCAACCCAGTATATGACATGTTCCAACTTTTGTAGCTCTCCTTCCTCATAGTTATAACCAATGTTACTCACCTTGAAAGCATATTCCAAAGAAGACAATTAGAAAACGTCCAAGTAAAGTGAGCATGTCGTTAACCGCCAATTCCCCATGATGCACCGCGATAGCAGTCACGTGGGACAGTTTTGGTGTAATTGGGACGTTTTTAACTTGTAATTCTATGTTATAACAACAACTTCAGTCATCTATTGTCAAACTGATATAGAATAATATGTTGAAATAACAAACATCTAGAATTACATTTTACAGTGTAAGCTTTACATTTCCAGTTTATCAAATCCCACTGATCTGATAAAATCAGTCCTTATCTTTAAGCCTAAGCTCTGTTCTTCCTCTCCTGTCTTTCTTATCTTTCTCCATCTCTGAGTGAAGTTAGCTCTCTTTATTTTCTCTCTGTGAAATACAGCAGCTGGAGCTTTTGCTAGCAACACACTGTGCAACAAAATGCACACAAATAGTCTGTGTCTTTGCTGATGTTTGTTGAGCTGAACAATAGCTGCATGTGAAATTATCTTACCCTGAAAAAAATGTCATTCCCTTTGCGCTCGCTCTTCTTTTGCCACACTAGCTAGATGCTGAAGTACTGCGATTGAAACTTACAGACACTTGCAGTTGTTCTGGTGTTGGGTCATAAATAAAGAAAACACAACCCACTTAAACCCCTGACTATGGCACATGACTGTGCCTCTTTTTATTTATCTAAATACAACATCGTCTGGTGATTAATAAACGAATAGGATAGCCTTTTGTGTTTTGTGTGAAAAGTAAAAAAAAAAAAACTCAAGTAAAGTACAGATACCTTAAAATTCTACTCAAGTACAGTAATAGAGTATTTGTATTTCCCACCTCTAAATACATGTGTATGAATAAGAGGGAAACAGCTGTAACAGCAAAGCAAGCAAGGAACAGGGCACAAGACAAGTGAAGAGGAGAGCGCAGGCAAGGTGGAGTGGGTGAAGACAAGTGACAGGATAAAAGAGTGAAAGGGAACGTTTACAAGACGGTACTGAGATCTGCTCTAAGGTCTGGTTTGGAGATGGTGTTAGTAACAAAAAGACAGGAGGCAGAACTGGAGCTGGCAGAGTTGAAGATGTGTGACCAGAATGGACAGGATTAGAAAGTATATTGTTTGGACATGTACAGAGGAAGGATAGTGGATATACTGGACAAAGGTGGATGGATATGGAGCTGCCACGAAGGAGGAATACAGGAATAGCACAAAAGAGATTCCCGGATGTAATGAAGGAAGATATGCAAAGGGTTGGTGTGAAGAAGAAAGGTAAAATGGAACCAGATGATCAACAGTGGTGACCCTTAAAGGGAGCATCTGGGGGGAAAAGCAGCAGCCAGGTTTTCAGATAATGTATCACGTTTTTCCATTCTGTTTTGAAACTACAGCAAGCACTGCTATGAGTAAATTTAAGGCTTAATTGTTGTCTGCCAAGGATACACTTCGTCTCAAGAATCTTTGTGTGTCCGTCAGTGGTGATTTGGCAACAAGCAAACTTGGATGAGTGGAGCTGGTGGGGCGTGAGCAGGCAGGTGAGTTCTTTCCTTTACAGGTTTTGGAGTTTCCAAGCTGACTCGGCAAGTGTGGCTGAAGGTTTTCACACGTTGAGGGATTCAGGATTTCCAGAGAAACTAATTAACTCAAGCATGAGACAGGTAGCATCCTAGCAAAGAATTGAGGCAAACTCCAGCCCTGAAATACCCTGCACACGATGAGTTGATCTGGTACAGGGGTGCAATAGACAAACCAGATTGGAAACACTACCCGCAGGCAGAGCAAGCACCTGGTGCCAATCTCACCTCTCCGCCTGTGGCTAAATAACAGAGAAGTTAAACACAAATACTCAACATGACAATGATCATCTGTAAGTTGGAGAATCACAGTTATTTTTCATAATTTTCCATATTTTCTCTTGTTTGATTATTTTTGAGCTTTGACTTTTTTCTTCTTTTTTCTTCAGTTTTGGCCATTTCACCTGCACTTGAAATATGCTGTACATTCTTTTATTTTTCCATACTAAGAATTTTACTGCATGAAAATCTTTTTAATTGTAATTGAGGAGGGAGACCTGAAAAAACAACACGGGTCTAGTGAGTTGTTACACTACTCCCATAAACTAGTCAAAAAGATTGTCTTCACAAAGGTTCATTAAGGCTTGGATGGCTTTCAAACCTCCACCAATTCTACTATAATATTTGGACCAGCATTAGATTCAATTCAATTCAATTCAATTTTATTTATATAGCGCCAAATCACAACAAAAGTCGCCTCAAGGCGCTTCATAGATACAGAGAAAAACCCAACAATCATATGACCCCCTATGAGCAAGCACTTTGGCGACAGTGGGAAGGAAAAACTCCCTTTTAACAGGAAGAAACCTCCGGCAGAACCAGGCTCAGGGAGGGGCGGGGCCATCTGCTGTGACTGGTTGGGGTGAGAGAAGGAAGACAGGATAAAAGACATGCTGTGGAAGAGAGACAGAGGTTAATAACTATGAATAGATTTGCTTTTCCCGGCATGTCAGTTTTCTGAGTGATGATGCTAGGTCTGGAAAAGGTTAGTCAGAATTAACTTTGGTTCATTTTAGAATTAATCAAACTGAAATTTACATAAATAGTCTAAATTGTATCATCTGTCCAGAGCCCTCTTCTGCACAGACCCCTAGATCTTCTGAAGTCTGCGAGACAGTATTAAACAGTAAAATGTTTTACTCTATGTTCATCACAGTGAATTATCAGATTAATTTAAAAGACAGATAAAAATAGTATCTCCTTAAATACAATTTGTTCTAGATGCCTCAGAAGTAATTGGTCACCAGTGAGCATTTTATTCATTAAGAAATCATCAGACACTTCCAGTGGGACAGTAATACAGTCCTATATTTCTCCAGATCCAAAAGAAGATGTAACGGCAGACTCATGAAAGAGAAATGCAGAACATGGTGCCACCTTATTTACACCACATGAATGAATGTTCCAATTTAAATGCAAAGTCCTGAGGTGGAGGGAGGCTGTAGATCACACTGACATTTTGGGACATTTTACCTCAAGATTTATAAATAACATCCAATGTAATTACTCCTCTTCAAATGAGTTTTTAAAGCTTACTTGTCATGGCATATCCTTATAGTAGTGTTTTTATTGCCTAAAGTCTGTGTTATTCTTACTCTGTGTAATTACTTCTGTCCTCTGGCTCATCAAGAAAATCGATGACTGAGCAGGATGCTTTCTCAAGATTTCAGCTTTCTACAATGTACCTGTAAATATGGAGGGCCTCAGGTGCCAAAATAAATTCATTAAATACATCATTAAACAATTAATGTGTCATTATTCAATTAAAATGGGAAATAATTCATTATTCATATATACTCAGCCTCTGTCATGTTCTTGTCCATATTCTTGATATTTATTATAATCACCTTTGTAAATTCTTGATATTTATAATTGAGCAATTAGTCTGTTACTGCTACTGTCCTGGAGCAACTGTAACCCACATAATTTCCCTAGGGATTAAGAAAGTATTCTGATTCTGATTAATTAAACATATTTTAAAAAATAATTTAATTTCAATTCTTTTCATTTATAACATTTAATAAATTATTTATTTCTATTAATTAATGACACATTTTCTAAACAATGTAATGATGGATTTAATTAATTAATATTGGGACTCTTGGCACTGTTGCTGTGTTCATGAACTAATGTTATCTGTCAATCTCACCCATCAAAGTCAGCGGGCAGAGCTAACACTGTCGCTGCAGCCTCTGATTGGTTAGCGTGCAATTTGGGATTCTGTTCTACTATGCTGGGTCAGCAGAGTCTAATTGCCAAATACATTAATTTCACTATCACAATAAATCATATTAAATTTTTCCAAGTGACCTTGCCTTATTGAACTAAAACCACTGAATGAAGCACAAACTGCATTGGAATGAGCATGTATTAATTTGGTGATTTAGAAAATGTATAAATGTTTTTCTACTTGATCTGCTGTTGAGTCTCTTTTACACTGATGGAAATGCAGATACTTGGACATGTCAGCAAGAAAAATCATGTTCTAAATGCTTTGTTGTGCCAAGCACATTTGCTTTCCTAAGAGGAGCACTATGGACTCTAGGCTCCTCATGATAATCTGATTTTATTTATTTCATTATTCATATTATTATTTGTGTGGATGCTATGCTCGAGTGGACAGTGGGTTAAGCCCAGGATAGAGAAAGGAGAAGAAAGTGGAGGGATAGAAAGAGAATAGGGGCAGACTGAGGATGAAACAGACAAGCTGGGTCTGCATCTGTAACAAAACAGACTCAAATGATACACAGAACTGGAAATGCAAGACAAAGGGAGGTGCACAAAAATGCATTTGCTGCGTGTGGGTGTGAATGAGGGACGATCTGATATCCTCGTGTTGGTGTTGTTCCCTCGTCATCATAAATAATGTTGTTCCAGGTTCAACATTGCAAGTGACCAATCACCTTCTCCTGACGTCATCTGCGACCTCGAAAAAAACAAACGCCTTCAAAAAATCTACTTCACTTGCAACAAACAAAACAGTGAAGAAGGCGCAGCAGCGCCTCTTCTTTCTCAGGAGACTGAAAAGATTCGGCATGAGCCCCCGCATCCTCAGGACCTTCTATCACTGTGCCATTGAGAGCATCCTCACTGGATGCATCACCACCTGGTATGGCAACAGCACCGCCTACAACTGCAAAGCTCTCCAGCGAGTAGTGCGGTGCTCTGAACGGATAATTGGAGGTGAGCTTCCCTCCCTCCAAGACATCTACAGGAAGCGGTGCCTGAGGAAAGCGGGGAGGATCATCAAGGACTCCAGTCACCCCAGCCATAAACTGTTCAGACTGCTTCCATCAGGAAGGAGGTTCTGCAGCATCCGGTCCCGTACCAGCAGACTGAGAGACAGCTTCTTCCATCAGGCCATCAGACTGCTGAACACGTCATAGACACCTCAGCTTCACTACTGGAACTTAAATAGAATAGAATAGAATAGAATTCAACTTTATTGTCATTGCACATGCACAGGTACAGGGCAACGAAATGCAGTTTGCATCCATCCAGAAGTGCTTTAGTGATATAGATATATTACAATATATATTAGCAATAATATAGATATGTGAGTATATTACAGAAATGGGTCTATTATGGTATGTTATAATGTACACGGTATGAAGTATGTTGTGAATATTCTATAACTATAAGTATGTACAGGCTGTAGTGAGTACAAGCTATGTACAGGCTATGAACAGGATATAAATATGAAAAACTATACAGAATATGAAATAAATAACTTTACAGAATCTGAGATATACAGCTATACAGAAATGGGAACTATGCAAGTTGTAAACAGTTGTAGGATTAAAGATTATCGAATGTACAGAATGATTATTTACACAGAGCTATACAGTAGTGCAGTTAAGATAAGTGAGGGTGTAGATAGTTTCTACAGAGGCTATATAAAGTGCTGGTGGTTGTGAGTGGTGGTTCAGTCCATGTTATTATTGTGTGTTTGAGGGTACAGTTGTCCATTGTGGGTGTGTGTATGTTCAGTCCATGAGTTTAACGTGGGTCAGATGTCAGGAGGCAGAGTTCAGGAGTCTGACAGCTGTGGGGAAGAAGCTGTTCCGGTACCTGGTGGTCTTAGTCCGGAGGCTCCTGTAGCGCCTCCCAGAGGGCAGGAGGGTGAAGAGTCCATGTGATGGGTGACTGGGGTCTCTGATGATTTTCCCAGCCCTTTTCAGACACCGCTTCCTGTAGATGTCTTTTATGGCAGGAAGTGGTGCTCCGGCGATGCGCTGGGCAGTTTTCACGACCCTCTGCAACGCCTTCCGGTCCGAGGCAGAGCAGTTCCCGTACCAGACTGTTATACAGTTGGTCAGGATGCTCTCGATGGTGCAGCGATAGAAGTTCACCAGGATGTCTGAGGACAGGTGGTTCTTCCTCAGAGTCCTCAAGAAGAAGAGGCGCTGGTGAGCCTTCTTGACCAGCTTGGAGCAGTTGGTCGTCCAGGTGAGATCCTCGGAGATGTGGACTCCCAGGAACTTGAAGCTGCTCACACGCTCCACAGCCGTCCCCTTAATGTGGATGGGTGGATGTGGGTCAGCATTCCTCCTGTAGTCCACGATGAGCTCCTTGGTCTTCTCGGTGTTAAGCAGCAGGTTGTTTCTGTCGCACCACTCAGCCAGACGATCCACCTCCTCCCTGTAGGCGGCCTCATCGTTGTCACTGATGAGGCCAATCACCGTGGTGTCATCTGCAAACTTAATGATGGTGTTGGAACCATCAGCAGGTCTGCAGTCGTGGGTGAAGAGGGAGTAGAGGAAAGGGCTCATCACACAGCCTTGTGGTACACCGGTGTTCATTGTGATGGTAGATGAGCAGCGGTTATCCAGCCGGACATGTTGGGGGCGGTTGGTCAGGAAGTCCAGTAACCATTTGCAGATGAGGGAACTGATGCCCAGGTCTGTCAGTTTCCTGATGAGTTGTGAGGGGTGGATTGTATTGAATGCTGAACTGAAGTCTATAAACAGCATTCTGGCGTAGGTGTTGTTGTTGTCCAGGTGTGAGAGGACAGAGTGCATTGCGATGGAGACTGCATCCTCTGTGCTCCTGTTCTGGCGGTATGCGAATTGGTGGGGGTCCAGGGTGGGGGGAAGACAGGACTTGAAGTGTGCTAGGACCAGTCGCTCTAAGCACTTAGTGATGATGGGGGTGAGTGCTACTGGGCGGTAATCATTGAGGCAAGATGGGTTGGAGTTTTTGGGTATCGGGACGATGGAGGTGGATTTGAAGCAGGCCGGTACCACAGCGTGGGCCAAGGACAGATTGAATATGTCTGTGAGCACTCCTGCAAGCTCCCCAGAACACGCTCTGAGAACACGCCCGGGGATGCCATCAGGGCCTGCAGCCTTGTGGACATTGATCCTGCTCAGCACCGCTCCTACATCGGTGGGGGAGAGAGTCAGAGGTTGGTGGTCTGGCGTCATGTCTGCTTTGGTTGTGGTTGTGGGGTTCCCTCGCTCAAAACGAGCATAAAAGTTGTTGAGCTCGTTGAGGAAGGAGACATCAGAGGATGCGGGGGAGGGTTTGGTGGTCCTGTAGTCTGTGATGGTCTGGAGTCCTTGCCACATGCGTCGGGGGTTGGAGTTGGAGAAGTGTTCTTCTACCTTCTTTTTGTAATGGTGTTTGGCTTTTTTGATGCCCTTCTTTAGATTAGCCCTGGCTGTACTGTAGGCGTGTGCATCTCCTGACCTAAAGGCGGTGTTGCGGGCCTTCAGGAGGAGACGAACATCCCGGTTCATCCAAGGCTTCTGGTTGGGGTACATGGTGATCCGTTTCTGGGTGGTGACACTGTCTGTGGTTTTGGAGATGTAATCCAGTACAGATGAGGCGTACTGGTCCAGGTCTGTGTGGGTGAACATATTCCAGTCTGTGTTTTTAAATCTGTCCTGGAGCACTGCGTCTGTCCCCTCTGGCCACACTTTAATTGTCCTCACAGCAGGTTTCACACGTTGGATGAGTGGTGAATACCGAGGTGTGAGGAACAGGGAGAGATGGTCCGATTGTCCAATGTGGGGGAGGGGTGTGGCTTTGTAGGCTCCAGCCAGGTTGGAATACACATGGTCTAAAGTCTTGTCTCCTCTGGTGTGGCAGGAGACATGTTGGTGGAATCTGGGGAGGACTGTCTTTAAGTTGGTGTGGTTGAAGTCGCCAGCAACAATAAAAGCAGCCTCGGGGTGTTTATTCTGGTGTTTGTTAATGGCTGCAGAAAGTTCTTTCATGGCCAACCTAGCATTAGCGTCGGGGGGGATATACACGGCAGTGAGTATGATAGAGGTGAGTTCTCTGGGGAGATAATAAGGTCTGCATTTGACCATTAAAAACTCCGCATTAGGTGAGCAGTGACTCTCAGTAGTAGTGGAGTTCATGCACCAAGCATTGTTAATATAAATGCACAAACCTCCACCTCTGGTCTTGCCGGAGTCATCTGCTAGCCTGTCGGCTCGGTGTGTGTGGCGTCCTGCTAACTCGATAGCATTGTCCGGGCAGCTGTTGTTCAGCCATGTTTCGGTGAAAAACATGACATTTGAGTCCATAATCCGTCTGTTGTTAGTGATGGAGAGCCGTATCTCATCCATTTTGTTTGCCAGAGAACGGACATTGGCGAGAAAAATACTGGGTAAAGGCAGCCGGTGTGGTGTTAGCTTTAGCTTAGCCCGTAGCCCTCCGCGCCTACCTCGCCTTTGTTTACGATCTCGGCGCCGTCTGCGTGCACTTCCGCCATCTTGGAATGGAATGCACTCCATACTGTACAGTAATGCCACTGTTTTGCACATGTAATGTGCCACTGTTTTGCACATGTCTCACTCTGTATATTATTTTATATATTTTATTTATTGTTTACTCTATTTAATTTGTAAAATATGTGTACACACACACACACACACACACGTAGAAAAATATTTAGTATACACATCCAGAAATGCATATACTATTATATATTGTACATATATTTATTAGTTTCAGATGTAGCCATTCTTGTATTTTGCTTGTTTACATTATTGTATTTTGCACAACTCTGTTGCTTGTGAAGCTCGCACACAAGAATTTCACTCACATGTGCTGTACCAATGTACCTGCACATGTGATGTGACAATAAAAGTGATTTGATTTGATTTGAAGAGAAACCGCCTCTGTAAGGACAATATGTATAATGCTTACCGTTTATTAAAGAAAAGTATCCTGAAATTCAAAGAATTCAAGTTCCTGGATCGGCGGACAGAAGCGGTTTCTCTTCTCGCAAGTGAAGTAGATTTTTTTAAGGCGGTATTTTTCAAAGGCACAAAAGGGGGACGTCACAACAATGTGATTGGTCACTTGCAATGTTGAACCTGGAACAACATTTATTATGATGATGTGGGAACAACACAGACACGAGAATATCAGATCATCCGTGAAGGAGTGTGAGACAGACAAGAGAAGAGAGAGACTGAGTGTCTGTGTATGAGAGTTTGCCATGAAGGATACTTTAAAATGAGGGTGAGAGAGACTACAACAATGGCCCCTTACGTGTGTGAGTGATGTGTTGTCAGAGGAAGTAAGGGGAGGAAAAGGCTCAGGATATGTAAAGGCTGGGGAGGCTTACGATGCGTTCACACCAAACGCGATAGACGCGACCAAAACGCGCCAGACACCCCTAGCTGCTCGCGTGCACATTCACACCTCGACGCGCGTCCAACGTGAATTGGTCGCACGTCCAATGGAAATGTGGGAGGAAGTAGTGCCAGACGGTACGTTTGCAAGATGGCAGCTGTCGATCTAGCGTTTGAAGAGAGAATCTCCCTTCTCCATAGGGCTTTGGAGTTGACGTAACGCTGCTATGCATTGTGGGAGTGCGGCACCATTTGAGAAGGCCACGAATCAAAACAAACACACTGTGTTGGAAATCAGTTCAAAAGTCAAAGGACTGTATTGAGACTGGTTGCGCCCAGACGCCAAGAGACGGTATTTGGAAAAAATAGCAGTGTTGTAGAAACCCTGAAGACCTACCGCCATTGTCTTACCCTGATATCTTCTCATACCTTGTCTGTGGAGTCAGCGCATACACGGCAAATCATTTTTGGAATTGTAATTCCCTGGAGGTGCACATCTAATTCACAAACGGTTGGGTACAAGATTTGGCCGTTTTTAAGCCTCCACGTTGTGAGTATGTTGACCATATGACCAAGATACAGGCAAAAATTGCTCTAGATGAAACCATAAACACACCGTCTGCAGTGGAAGGCAAAAGGAGCCGTCCACAAAAAAGGCAAATTCCACTTGCTACTCTGGAGGAGTTGTCACCGATAAGCTACTCCATAAACAGAACATAGTTCTGCTGCATCACACATTAGGATGTTTGTTCTAATTTTCTATGACCTCAGCGCATTGAAAATAAAACTAAAAGCCTGTTAAGGAATATATTCTAAAACACTTCTTCAGTAAAGACTCAGAGAAGAGAAACACACAGAACTTCTTGCTAGCAAGGGCAGCCTCCAGACTGAGAGACTCGCGCTGAGCACTGCCCCAGTCTTTATTTTATACTTCAGTGTGTGTGTGTGTGTCTGTGTGTGTGTGTGTGTGTGTGTGTGTGTCCTGCTGATCAAAGGGTCATAAAAGGTACATCCTTGGTCAGGAGAAGGGTGAGGAAGTCCAGCAGTTAAGCACTTAGACTAGAAACAGACGTAGCTACGTTAATCCTACCGTAAAACAATAAAACAAGGTACGCTCTCATGCTCCAGGACGTG
>NW_024583231.1:9143-10221 GCF_018398535.1 Haplochromis burtoni | reverse complement strand
TTGCCAAAATGAACTTCCACCAAAATACAACAGCCTGTGAACTTGAAAGAAATTTACAAGTACAGAGACAATATGAAATAAGCTTTATTAATTAGCTGAGTTAGCTTGCTAATATCGCAACAGTGGTTCAGTGCACAACCTTAAAGCTAGCGGCACAATATTTGTGATTTGGTCAGTGCCACATTAAACCCATAAAAAAGGCCATATGTCAGTTTATTAGGTCAAATTTGGTCATGACACACAAGCTGGACCTTGTCGGCTAAAGTTACATTAGCTAAAGCAAACATTTTGGTAAAAGAGAAAACCCACACCATAAATTCAAAACATGTTCTGAAGAATGACCACTCGGTAGCTGTCTTGTGACGCTCTTTATTGAACGTGCATCCAGCATGGGTTATAACAGCACAACAACGGGTGTGGCAGCTAAGTGAAGAACTGGACATAGACAGCCCTGCCGCAAAGCATGTCATAGTGGCGTAAAGCCGCAACGCCCACCCGCTCGACACAGGCAACCCAGTATATGACATCTCCCCCCCTTTTCATGTTATTTCCAATAACAAACCTCAAATAGAACAGCAACGACACAATGATAACATGTGACACTATAATAGCCTCTGGGCGGTTCTCTTAAGGACCGGGCACAAATGGCTTACTGTCGGCCTGAAGGGCAGTGTCCACAAAACAGGACTTATTAAACATGGTAAACCTTTAAGGTAATTAACTCAACCAGGTAACAGCAGTATTGGTTGCAGCTCAAAACATAAGTGCAAAACAGCAACAATACAACATTCCCACTCCCCAGTCCTTCCTTCTGTCCCATCACCCCAGTGTCTACAGATCCAGCCTCTTGACTGGCTTGTGTACCCGGCCGCACCTGTGCGTAACTGATCCGGTACGTCGGCGTGAGTGGGTGCAAGCGTTGGGGCAAGACTAGGGGCCAAAGGTGGGGTCTCTGGAGTGGACGCACCAGCGCCCTGAGATGGCAGCTCCTCAGTGTCCTCAGTGGGTGTTGGAAGGGGTTGTGGCATAGCCCGTGGAGATGGTTCGAGGCGGAGATGGCGGCGGTTCCGTCGCAGCA
>NW_024583231.1:0-8289 GCF_018398535.1 Haplochromis burtoni | reverse complement strand
GTGTGGCACTGCAGCACTGCATTCTTTAGCTCAGTGGAGAGCCCCGGCCACCACACAGATGAATTAGACCTATCCCTGCACTTGGTGAGGCCTTGGTGCCCTTCATGTAGTTTGTGTAGAATGGCTGTTCTCTGTGACTTTGGAATGACAATTCTGCAGCCTCGTATAACCAGGCCGTCAGCCTCTGATAGCTCGTTTTTCACTTTCATGTACGCTTTAATGTTCAATGGCACACTAGCTCCGTATGCAGGCCAACCCCTGCGTATGTACGTGATGACAGTCTGTAGTTCAACATCCGTTGCAGTGGCTGCTTTAATGCTTTCCATTCGGCTTGGGGATGCTGGAATGCCCTGTAACACGGTGGCTATGTAGCAGTCCACTTCACTGTGAGTGCTAGTGTCATCCTCAGCCCGAGTCTGTGGACTCCGTGACAACGTATCGGCGATGACAAGCGTTTTGCCAGGGACATAGACGGCCTCCGGCTTGTACCTCATGAGCCTCATCAGGAGGCATTGACACCTCAATGGAAAATTGTCAAGGTCCCGGCTATTGACCAGGGGCACCAAAGGTCTATGGTCTGTCTCAAGCCTGAAGCGATCTAAGCCACATAGATACTTATCAAACTTCTCACAAGCCCAAACACTTGCCAAACACTCCTTTTCAATTTGTGCGTAGCGTGTTTCAGCCTCTGTGAGGCGTCTAGAGCAGTAGGCAATAGGTTTCCACTCTGCGCCATGAAGCTGAAGCAGCACAGCCCCAAGCCCGTAGCTACTGGCGTCAGCAGATACGGCTGTGAGTCTGTTAACGTCATAGAAGGCAAGAACAGGCGCTGATGTAAGTGCTCTCTTAATGTTCTCGAAGGCTGCCTGCTGTGGGTGGCCCCAGGTCCAACTGTTTTTGCTTTTAAGCAACTCGTACAGTGGCTGGCATACGGTGGCAAGAGCAGGAATATATCTGCCCAGGTAATTAACTATTCCTAGGATCTGTTTAAGCTCTTGCACATTTTCTGGTGACGGCAACTGAAGAATGGCGTTCACTTTCTCAGGGTCTGGCCTGACCCCAGAATAGTCGATCAGGTGCCCTAGGAAGCGAAGCTGGCTCTGTCTGAAGGAGCACTTCTCTCGGTTGAGCTTCAATCCAGCTAACTCAATGCGCTGCAGCACCTTCTCAAGTCAGGTGTCGTGTTGTTCCATGGTGGCCCCATAGACCAGGATGTCATCCATAAAGACCTCCACACCTTCGAGCCCCTCTAAGGTCTCCAACATCTTTCGCTGAAAGATCTCTGGTGCACTCGTTATCCCAAAGGGCAGCCTCTTAAAGCAATACCTGCCAAATGGCGTGATGAATGTCGTTAGTTTGCAACTCTCGTGATGCAATGGGATCTGCCAAAATCCACTGGCTGCATCCAGCGAGGAGAAGACCGTTGCCCCACTCAACCTGGACATGGTTTCCTCAGGGGTAGGCAAGATATAGCGCTCTCTTTTGACAGACTTATTCAGTTTTGTCAGATCGACGCAGATCCTGGCCTTTGCTGTGTTCTTCTTCAAGACAGGCACCATTGGGGCACACCATTCGGTAGGTTGGGTCACCCTCTCAATGACACCATGGTTCTCCATTCTTTGTAGTTCCTCCTTCACTTTCTGCAGCATGGGGAAAGGCACACGGCGTGCCGTACGCACCGCGTATGGCACAGCATCGTCCCTTAACTGAATTTTGACTGGCTCAGTTTTTAGTGTTCCGTGTTCACCGTAAAGTGGTTGGTTCCTGGTGGCAGTGATCGTTGCCTCATCAATTCTTCTCACCAGGTTCATCTGCACTGATAAGGAGCGGCTGAGAAGGTTGCTAACTCTGTGTCCACGAACCACATACACCTTGGACAGGTAGTCTTGGCCTTTATAACGTATTGTGGACTTTAAGTAGCCGAGACATAACAGCTCTCCTCCGGGGCTATCTAGAGGGAGATTAGAAGGCTCTAGTGTTCTCTTATGAGCAAGTGTGTGGAACGTGTCTTCATTTATGATAGTGACATCTGCTCCTGTGTCAATCTTAAATTCTATTGGGGCAGAGTCTAGCAGTAACTGCACAGTCCATGCTTCACTATTTCCTTTTGCATTACACACTGAGCCTAGAAAATATGAGGCCTGCTCGTTTTTCTCTGTCTCTGTAACCTCATTCACTGATATGGTGTTACGACACACCCTGGCCCAGTGTCCAATTTTTCGGCAGCCATGGCAAACAGATTTTGCTGCCGGGCACCTTTCATCCCTGGCATGCTGTGTCTTCCCACATTTACCGCATTTCTTGTCACGCCCCGCCCATTTTTTTTCCGCGGTAGCCTGCCTTGCTGTTGTTGTGATTTCCAGTCCATGCTTTTCCGTTTATCCCGTACCTCCTGTACTGAGCCTCCCGCATCTCCTTGCAAGCTGACCTGCGCTGCGACCTCCTCTGACTGTCTGACGATCTGGGTCGTTTGCGCCAATGTGATGTCCTTCATCAGCTGTAGCCTGCGGGAGAGGTCCTTGTCTCGTATCCCGACCACAATACAATCGCGGATATTTTCCTCTTTACATGCACCAAACTCACAGTGCTCTGAGAGGTCATACAGGGCTCGGATAAAACTCTCCGCCGTTTCGCCTGGCCGCTGGACACGCTGGTGAAAACATGCTCTTTCATGTCTAATGTTCCGCTGCGGGAAAAAATACTCGTCGAACTTCCTCATTACGACGGCGAAGTCGTCACGACTTTCATCGGCGGCGAAGGTGAGTGACTTGTAAATGTTCTCTGCTTCATTTCCCATCGCGTAGATTAGGCAGCTCATCTGTACTTGTCCTTTGTCTTTGTGGAGTTTCGTTGCGATCCTGTAGCGCTCGAAACGCTGTTTCCAGTCGGGCCATTCCGTCGGCTTATCGAAGGGGAAGCTTGTCGGGGGATTAAACTTAGCCATTCTGTTGTTTTCTCCCTTATGGCGTTATTCCGGCGATGGTCCGGGTCACTTCTGACACCATGTAGAATGACCACTCGGTAGCTTTATTGAACGTGTATCCAGCATGGGTTATAACAGCACAACAACGGGTGTGGCAGCAAAGAGAAGAACTGGACATAGACAGCCCTGCCGCAAAGCATGTCTGTCAAGGTTTGCCGGGGCAAGCCGTGTGGAATATGAAAAGGAACCCAAAATGCGGCAGCTCTGGTGCAGATGAGTGTTTATTTGACAACCGAAAATACAAACAGCAATGGTGTGGGTACCGTGAAACAGGAAAACCTAAACTGGGTAGAACTAATAACACAAACCAGAAACGAGGATGCAGGGAGGTCCGGGGAAATACATACGGGAAGACGCAGGGAGACCGAGGGGAAACAACACAGACGAACCAGCGATTACTAAGACAGAAAATACAACTTAAATACACTCAGAACACAGGGAGATTACACACAGGTGGGGACACAGCTGGGAGTGATTAACATGACGAGACCAGGGAGGCAAACTGAAAACACTCACATAAGACGCAGACCTTCACAATAAAACAGGAACACACGGGGGGGAACAGGGTAAACACCAATTAGAGAACAGAACCAAAATCGCGAAGAGAAAACACAAAACGCTGGGTCAAAAGGACCCAGGATCATGACAATGTCATAGTGGCGTAAAGTCGCAACGCCCACCCGCTCGACACAGGCAACCCAGTATATGACATGTTCCAACTTTTGTAGCTCTCTTTCCTCATAGTTATAACCAATGTTACTCACCTTGAAAGCATATTCCAAAGAAGACAATTAGAAAACGTCCAAGTAAAGTGAGCATGTCGTTAACCGCCAATTCCCCATGATGCACCGCGATAGCAGTCACGTGGGACAGTTTTGGTGTAATTGGGACGTTTTTAACTTGTAATTCTATGTTATAACAACAACTTCAGTCATCTATTGTCAAACTGATATAGAATAATATGTTGAAATAACAAACATCTAGAATTACATTTTACAGTGTAAGCTTTACATTTCCAGTTTATCAAATCCCACTGATCTGATAAAATCAGTCCTTATCTTTAAGCCTAAGCTCTGTTCTTCCTCTCCTGTCTTTCTTATCTTTCTCCATCTCTGAGTGAAGTTAGCTCTCTTTATTTTCTCTCTTTGTGAAATACAGCAGCTGGAGCTTTTGCTAGCAACACACTGTGCAACAAAATGCACACAAATAGTCTGTGTCTTTGCTGATGTTTGTTGAGCTGAACAATAGCTGCATGTGAAATTATCTTACCCTGAAAAAAATGTCATTCCCTTTGCGCTCGCTCTTCTTTTGCCACACTAGCTAGATGCTGAAGTACTGCGATTGAAACTTACAGACACTTGCAGTTGTTCTGGTGTTGGGTCATAAATAAAGAAAACACAACCCACTTAAACCCCTGACTATGGCACATGACTGTGCCTCTTTTTATTTATCTAAATACAACATCGTCTGGTGATTAATAAACGAATAGGATAGCCTTTTGTGTTTTGTGTGAAAAGTAAAAAAAAAAAAACTCAAGTAAAGTACAGATACCTTAAAATTCTACTCAAGTACAGTAATAGAGTATTTGTATTTCCCACCTCTAAATACATGTGTATGAATAAGAGGGAAACAGCTGTAACAGCAAAGCAAGCAAGGAACAGGGCACAAGACAAGTGAAGAGGAGAGCGCAGGCAAGGTGGAGTGGGTGAAGACAAGTGACAGGATAAAAGAGTGAAAGGGAACGTTTACAAGACGGTACTGAGATCTGCTCTAAGGTCTGGTTTGGAGATGGTGTTAGTAACAAAAAGACAGGAGGCAGAACTGGAGCTGGCAGAGTTGAAGATGTGTGACCAGAATGGACAGGATTAGAAAGTATATTGTTTGGACATGTACAGAGGAAGGATAGTGGATATACTGGACAAAGGTGGATGGATATGGAGCTGCCACGAAGGAGGAATACAGGAATAGCACAAAAGAGATTCCCGGATGTAATGAAGGAAGATATGCAAAGGGTTGGTGTGAAGAAGAAAGGTAAAATGGAACCAGATGATCAACAGTGGTGACCCTTAAAGGGAGCATCTGGGGGGAAAAGCAGCAGCCAGGTTTTCAGATAATGTATCACGTTTTTCCATTCTGTTTTGAAACTACAGCAAGCACTGCTATGAGTAAATTTAAGGCTTAATTGTTGTCTGCCAAGGATACACTTCGTCTCAAGAATCTTTGTGTGTCCGTCAGTGGTGATTTGGCAACAAGCAAACTTGGATGAGTGGAGCTGGTGGGGCGTGAGCAGGCAGGTGAGTTCTTTCCTTTACAGGTTTTGGAGTTTCCAAGCTGACTCGGCAAGTGTGGCTGAAGGTTTTCACACGTTGAGGGATTCAGGATTTCCAGAGAAACTAATTAACTCAAGCATGAGACAGGTAGCATCCTAGCAAAGAATTGAGGCAAACTCCAGCCCTGAAATACCCTGCACACGATGAGTTGATCTGGTACAGGGGTGCAATAGACAAACCAGATTGGAAACACTACCCGCAGGCAGAGCAAGCACCTGGTGCCAATCTCACCTCTCCGCCTGTGGCTAAATAACAGAGAAGTTAAACACAAATACTCAACATGACAATGATCATCTGTAAGTTGGAGAATCACAGTTATTTTTCATAATTTTCCATATTTTCTCTTGTTTGATTATTTTTGAGCTTTGACTTTTTTCTTCTTTTTTCTTCAGTTTTGGCCATTTCACCTGCACTTGAAATATGCTGTACATTCTTTTATTTTTCCATACTAAGAATTTTACTGCATGAAAATCTTTTTAATTGTAATTGAGGAGGGAGACCTGAAAAAACAACACGGGTCTAGTGAGTTGTTACACTACTCACATAAACTAGTCAAAAAGATTGTCTTCACAAAGGTTCATTAAGGCTTGGATGGCTTTCAAACCTCCACCAATTCTACTATAATATTTGGACCAGCATTAGATTCAATTCAATTCAATTCAATTTTATTTATATAGCGCCAAATCACAACAAAAGTCGCCTCAAGGAGCTTCATAGATACAGAGAAAAACCCAACAATCATATGACCCCCTATGAGCAAGCACTTTGGCGACAGTGGGAAGGAAAAACTCCCTTTTAACAGGAAGAAACCTCCGGCAGAACCAGGCTCAGGGAGGGGCGGGGCCATCTGCTGTGATTGGTTGGGGTGAGAGAAGGAAGACAGGATAAAAGACATGCTGTGGAAGAAAGACAGAGGTTTATGTGTGACCTATTTTGTAATAGATTTGCTTTTCCCGGCATGTCAGTTTTCTGAGTGATGATGCTAGGTCTGGAAAAGGTTAGTCAGAATTAACTTTGGTTCATTTTAGAATTAATCAAACTGAAATTTACATAAATAGTCTAAATTGTATCATCTGTCCAGAGCCCTCTTCTGCACAGACCCCTAGATCTTCTGAAGTCTGCGAGACAGTATTAAACAGTAAAATGTTTTACTCTATGTTCATCACAGTGAATTATCAGATTAATTTAAAAGACAGATAAAAATAGTATCTCCTTAAATACAATTTGTTCTACATGCCTCAGAAGTAATTGGTCACCAGTGAGCATTTTATTCATTAAGAAATCATCAGACACTTCCAGTGGGACAGTAATACAGTCCTATATTTCTCCAGATCCAAAAGAAGATGTAACGGCAGACTCATGAAAGAGAAATGCAGAACATGGTGCCACCTTATTTACACCACATGAATGAATGTTCCAATTTAAATGCAAAGTCCTGAGGTGGAGGGAGGCTGTAGATCACACTGACATTTTGGGACATTTTACCTCAAGATTTATAAATAACATCCAATGTAATTACTCCTCTTCAAATGAGTTTTTAAAGCTTACTTGTCATGGCATATCCTTATAGTAGTGTTTTTATTGCCTAAAGTCTGTGTTATTCTTACTCTGTGTAATTACTTCTGTCCTCTGGCTCATCAAGAAAATCGATGACTGAGCAGGATGCTTTCTCAAGATTTCAGCTTTCTACAATGTACCTGTAAATATGGAGGGCCTCAGGTGCCAAAATAAATTCATTAAATACATCATTAAACAATTAATGTGTCATTATTCAATTAAAATGGGAAATAATTCATTATTCATATATACTCAGCCTCTGTCATGTTCTTGTCCATATTCTTGATATTTATTATAATCACCTTTGTAAATTCTTGATATTTATAATTGAGCAATTAGTCTGTTACTGCTACTGTCCTGGAGCAACTGTAACCCACATAATTTCCCTAGGGATTAAGAAAGTATTCTGATTCTGATTAATTAAACATATTTTAAAAAATAATTTAATTTCAATTCTTTTCATTTATAACATTTAATAAATTATTTATTTCTATTAATTAATGACACATTTTCTAAACAATGTAATGATGGATTTAATTAATTAATATTGGGACTCTTGGCACTGTTGCTGTGTTCATGAACTAATGTTATCTGTCAATCTCACCCATCAAAGTCAGCGGGCAGAGCTAACACTGTCGCTGCAGCCTCTGATTGGTCAGCGTGCAATTTGGGATTCTGTTCTACTATGCTGGGTCAGCAGAGTCTAATTGCCAAATACATTAATTTATAAATTAATAAATACATTAATTTCATTAATTTCATTAATTTCACTATCACAATAAATCATATTAAATTTTTCCAAGTGACCTTGCCTTATTGAACTAAAACCACTGAATGAAGCACAAACTGCATTGGAATGAGCATGTATTAATTTGGTGATTTAGAAAATGTATAAATGTTTTTCTACTTGATCTGCTGTTGAGTCTCTTTTACACTGATGGAAATGCAGATACTTGGACATGTCAGCAAGAAAAATCATGTTCTAAATGCTTTGTTGTGCCAAGCACATTTGCTTTCCTAAGAGGAGCACTATGGACTCTAGGCTCCTCATGATAATCTGATTTTATTTATTTCATTATTCATATTATTATTTGTGTGGATGCTATGCTCGAGTGGACAGTGGGTTAAGCCCAGGATAGAGAAAGGAGAAGAAAGTGGAGGGATAGAAAGAGAATAGGGGCAGACTGAGGATGAAACAGACAAGCTGGGTCTGCATCTGTAACAAAACAGACTCAAATGATACACAGAACTGGAAATGCAAGACAAAGGGAGGTGCACAAAAATGCATTTGCTGCGTGTGGGTGTGAATGAGGGACGATCTGATATCCTCGTGTTGGTGTTGTTCCCTCGTCATCATAAATAATGTTGTTCCAGGTTCAACATTGCAAGTGACCAATCACCTTCTCCTGACGTCATCTG
>NW_024583230.1:130539-131854 GCF_018398535.1 Haplochromis burtoni | reverse complement strand
TCGCTTTCCTGACCTCAACAGAGAGAACAGTCTGTTGTTGGGATGGCTGAGGTCCTTCACCATCTTCCTGGCCTTGGTTGGGGGTGTGTGGGGTCTTTGAGGATGGAGGCAGCTCTCCTCTGGACTCTGCGATGGTAGATGTTCTGCAGAGAGGGCAGCTGAGTCCTGATGATCTTCTCCACAGTTGTTATCACTCTCTGCAGGCATTTGCGATCCATAGCAGTAGTGCTGCCGTACCATGCAGCTGGTCAGTGTTCTCTCTACAATGCAGCTGTAGAACCTGCTGTAGAACCTGCTGTAGTCCTTGTGGGTGTTTTTGACCAGTCAAATCTTTGTATTTCACTCTCTTCTCATTGTGTTTGCTGTTCTCTCAGGGTGTCGGGTGGAGGTGGAGGAGTCTGTCTGGCTGCCCTTTAAAACCACAGCTCAGCTGCCTGAAGACACTCTAGTAGAGTGGTGGCACCGTCCTGAGAAGCCTGACAAACAGGAGCGGGATTATAGAGACCGAGTGAAGATGAAAGACGAAAAGCGTCTGAAAAGCAGACAGTTCAGCCTGACCTCTAAACGCTCCACAGAGAGAGACAGTGGCAGATACAGCTGTGTGGCCTGGAGCCACGGACACGTAATCGGATGAAGAATCGTGCTGCTCACAATTACAGGTGTTTGTTCATTTTCATTTGGTTCTCTTTGCTTTCACTTATTATTTTATTGTATTTGTGTGTGGAGGTGTCGTGTCTCCTCTGCAGGGAGAGATCAGCACATCAGGAAGAGAAGCAGCTCCACTGATCCGACTCCTCTGATGGCTGATCGATCAGTTTGATCTGTGTGTTCTTTGATTATTGATCAGTGATGTCAGAGTGGAATCAGTGTGATGATATGAATTCTACTGTAAACACTTTTTCCTTCATTTTCTCCTACTGATCACTTTATGTCTTTACTCTGTAGTTATGTCCTGTTTAAAGCTTTGTGAGTGTCGGGTAAGCAGTGAGCAATCTGCATGAGTGGGAGACATGGACGCTTTTGCAGGAAGGTTGTATTTTATTTATTTATGTGAGTTTAATCCATTAAATTAATAAAGAGCCACTCCGATGTTCGTTGTGAGTCTTTCAGGTGATTCTGTTTTCACATGCAGCTCAGCTCTTACTATGACTACAGCATGAAGAAGATAAAAGGAGGATTAGACATCAGTTGGTAGTTAACTAACACACAAAGTCCTGCAGCTTCCTAACCAGCTGGTTTCAACAAGTCTCACCTGTGAGGTGGACTGTTAACACCTCCTCATCATCATCTTTCCTGTGCCTTCAGGGAGAAACGG
>NW_024583230.1:125144-129216 GCF_018398535.1 Haplochromis burtoni | reverse complement strand
GTGAGATCTAAAACCTGCAGGGACACCGGCCCTCGTGGACTGGGATTTGGGACCCTGGTTTAAAAGACTGGAATGTTCTTTGTTACAACTCTCCCAGACTGACGTTACTCCCCATGCATGAGATTGAAGCAATAAAGGCTTTGTTACAACCCGCGTTGGTCAAGTTACTTGAAAAAAGTAATCAGTAAATAATTACTGATTACTTCCCAAAAAAGTAATCCCATTACTTTACTGATTACTGATTTTCAAAAGTAATCAGTTACTAAGTTAATTTTTTTTAAAAATGATTTACAACCTGAATAGGTGATAAAGCGACAGATCTTTCAGCCCAATTCTACTTTTTCTGCATCATGCAAAATGTAATCAAATGAAAGAGTCTCTTTATAAAACTTGTTTTATTAGTTTTAATCTTTTAACTTTGCGCATGAGGCAAACATTAAATTATATGCAACATTCTCTGACTGGAAGAAATTTGTTTAACATTTAAACCCATTTTCTGCACATTCCAGCACATAAAATAAAATATTTTTTTGTGTTTACACTTAGGGCTGTGTATCATCACTCATTTCTAGAATCGATTCGATTCCGATTCACAAGGTCCCGAATCGATTCGATCCACGATTCGATTAAATTCGATTCGACTCGATTCAGTTTTAATCGGGGAAATTTTGCCTCAGACAGTCAGAAATATTATAATTTAGATCACGCATCAGTACATTTCTATATTTTTATATCTATAAAAACAAAGCTGACACTTGCGAGACTTTATCAAAGGTGTATAAGCATCACAGCAGATGCCTTTGTGTCAAAGTAGCTGAGGATAAAACACAGAAAAACATGAAGGTGATTTTCCAGGCCTGGGATTTTATAAAAATATTCTGCAGTAGATCAAAAACAAAGAAAACCATTAATCAACTTATAAACATTACCTGATGCTGCTGAACTGAAGCAGAGCAAAGTTACAAAGGTTTTATTAGAGAAACATCTCTGCATGTAGTGTGATTTTATCGTGGTGGCAGCAAAACAGTAAGAGGGAATTCATGACGATGTTTATGTGAAGCATAGTTTGCTGCTTCTTTTGCTGCTGGTTCAGTCAGTATTGTTTGGAGAGAGATAAAACCAGCAGCTTCAGAATCAGGGCAAAAAGGGCGTAAACACAAAGCGCGGACCGCGTTTACGTAGTAGTGCAGAATCTGTGTTCCTGCTCTCATTTACTGTTTTAGCTGTTTGGTGGTTGTTGAAATTTTGTGAGGTTTAACCTGAGATTCTGGCGTTTTGGGCGAAATAAATTTATATTAAAAAAAATCGATTCAGGATTTTAATGAATCGATATCACGTTATCCAAGCGAGAATCGATTCTAATCGATAAATCAATAGTCAAAACCCACCCCTATTTACACTCACTCTTTCAAATAAATGCAAGTGAAACACAGCAGAAAATAAATATAATCAAAGACTCAGTGGTCCTGTTGCTCTATTTTACCTGTATAGCAGGAGTGAGGCAGGCGGAGGTTTGCCCTGGTGCAGGTGTGTCATAGCGGTCAGTGGAAGGATATGGCAGTTTCACATTCCTGTGGCAACGTACTCGGTGCTTGCTCAGAAGTTTAGGGTTTTTTTCGCTGTAAAAAGAAGTTTTCTTCCCATGCAGTGAACAGTGGACGCTAATGTTTTTGTCACTTTTTATGGAACCAAACTCAAAGTAAGGTCAGTACTTCCACGCTTTAAACGCTGCACGCTCATACTCTCTCCCACACTCGATATATGATCCATTGTTGATCTGCACACAGCTGTTGTCACGAACGTCGCACTCGCTTACGTCACTGTCATGAGACACTCTCGCAAAAAAATCACGGTTTTAGTAACGCAGTAACTTACGGGAAAGTAACAGTAATCAAATTACCTTTTTTGCAATAGTAAAGACAATATATACAGATCAGATTCATGATGAATATGCTCAGGTCAGAAGGAACAGCAGCTGGATTCCAGCAGTTGGACTCCTTCGGTGAGGAGTAGGCAACGAACTCTAAAAAGTTCAAACAGCATGGGACTAGTCACAGTTAAAATAATGCACCACTTCACTACAACTAAATCTATATCATCTGCGTCACAACACTTAAACTTCCTCCATTTGTTTCACATTAAAAGTCTTGAAACCAAACTGTCACAAACAAGCTTTTAATGTGAAGGAAGTGTTCAGTTTGGAAGTTTTAGCAGAAAAGTCTCATCTGTGCTGGGTCTGTGACTCTGAGTGTACACATACAATTTAAGGATTCAAAAGGGAACATATTAACATCTCTGGGTAATTTATTCACTGGCTGTTCAAAGCAAACTCCAAGAAATCAAATAGAAAAAAAAAAAAAAGAAAAAAAAAAGCTCAGACAGACCAAAGAGTGAAAAAGAAGGAGGTAAGTGAACTCTGGTCTCCTTCCTGTGCTTTTAGAGTTTCGCACCACTTCCTGTGCTCACACTGTTAACGTTGGCCTAAGATCCAGCTCAGCTTCATTGTGTAACTCAAATGGTATTTACTGGCATCCTTTATTTTTGTGAAGACCTTTATCATTATCCTTCAGCAAAGTGAATTACCCATTAACCATAGCAAAAAAGCTCCGTTACTTTTAACGCCGTTATTCCCATCACTGGTTTTAACTGCTCTTAAATTAAACTTTGCTTATAAACACTAAACAATATAATATACCTCACATATTAATTTTTTATTCAATATTCTTTAGCTGTGAATAATGTCTCAAAGTAGTGTATAACATGAATTAGACATAAAATAACTGCAGTGAATACACAAATAAGCACTAAAAAAAAAAAATGTATTACAAAATGAACATGCAATGTAAAAAAATACATGGAAAGCCAAAGACCAAACTCAACATGAAGCCGTGTGTGTGTGTGTGTGGGCCTTGCAAACATAGGCATCACACTTGCAGCATCTCAGGCTTGTTTTGTTGTCTCTCGGCGCACAGAGCTCACAGCGCTTCCTTTTCTGCCCGTGTCTTTGTTGGGGGAGAGTCAGCGGCCAGTGGCTGGGGCTTGTCACACTCTTAACCAGACTGGCAGAGGCTGGTGTGCGGGGAATGTACTGGTGCTGTTGAATAAGAGGAATCACCAAAGCTTTCCCCAGCTCTGCTAGGAAAAGTCTCTTCCTGAAACTCTCCCCCTGATTCCAGGTTGGGTTGATGGCTGTCCACACCACATATGTGTTGAAAGCAGACACATCAAGGATCTTGTGGAACAGTGCCACAGGCCAACGAGCTGTCATTAGCTTGCAGGTGTATGTGCCAGTAAGCTGCAATAAAAGGAACAATAAATAAGAGATGGGGAACATATTGAATCTGTCGTACACAAAATGCTATGATTCACATAAATGAAAATGAAATACATGCAGGATCGATGAAACTTTACATTACCTTATCAAGGCAGTCAACAGCTCCTTTGTTCTTCTTGTAGTCCTGGATTATAAGGGGCTTCCTGTCCTCTGTGGTGCTGACCGCGGCGTCTTTGTGTAGCGTGCTCATCGGGATGACATTTCTATTCTCCGTGGGAAAATCCAACACAAGTGTGTGTGTGTCAGTGAAAGCACATGTTGATGAGAGTGCCTCTCTTCCGCTGGTGGATACTTGTGCAGGGGAAAGTTCAGGCTTGTTGTCACATGTGGTATTATGCCCTTGGAGACTGGTTGTTTTGTCCAGCACAACACGCACGCCCTGGTTTTCTTCGGCTCCTCCACTAGTGGGTTTCCCCGTGTATACCTGCATATTCCAGGCATAGCTGCTCCTGGCGTCACATGCTACCCAGACCTTTATTCCACATTTCCCTGGATTGCTTGAAAGGTACACCTTGAAGGGACAGCGACCTCTGAAAGGAACCAGGCACTCGTCAACCGTCACCTCAGGACCTGGATTGTACATAAGTGGAAGGCGCTCCACCCACCTGTCCCAAATGTTCCTGATGGCAGCCAGTTTGTCATTTTGTCCTGTATCTCTGTTATCAAATTGAATAATTCTTGAAAGGACACGAAATTGTTCTAAGGACATGGTTGCTCGGAATATGGCCTGCCAGACTC
>NW_024583230.1:124048-125109 GCF_018398535.1 Haplochromis burtoni | reverse complement strand
TGCATCCCACAGACTTTTTGTAGCCTCATTGTTTGAGCGATATACTCCGGCTAAAATCAACAGACCTATGTAGGCTTGGAGGTCTACCAGGTCGATTTCTCTCCAGGTGTCTCCAAACACACGCTTCCCCTCCAGGTTTGTCATCTCCAGTATAATTCCCTCAATGGACTTCGGTAAAAAGAGTTGGAAGCTGGATTTGATGTCATCCACACAAGATATGGCACACTGTGTTGGCCCTGGCCTACTTCCTCCAGGATGAAGACCAGAGCAAGTATCCACTCTTGGACTGGAATGTTTCCTCAGGTGCATGTTCTTCTTTTGGTGCCTCTCCCTCTCCATCTGTTGACTGGTCAGTCTCGTCAAAGTCTGGGTCAAAATCTGTGTTGTCTTCCACTTCCGAGACATCTTCATCTATCTCCTGTTTAATTTCAGTGCCCTCTTTATATCCAGAAACCTGGACCAGAACGTCTTCGACAGAGAACTGCTTGGTCAGTCGCCTACTCATTGTGCTCGGAGTAAAATGAGTGCAAGGCAAACATCAAGCTACATATATATGGGGTCTGTGAGAAGATGATACACTGATTAGTCTGGAAGGTGTGGCTCACATGGAGGACGGGCACATAAAGAGATTTTTAGTGATTACTCCCAGCTGTGCTCTCCTCCTGTGGCTCATTCCCCCTCGTTATCCCACAGTGTATTTAAGCCCCTTGTTTCTCTTTGTCAGTGTTGCGTCCTCCCTCATAGCTGTGTGATTTTTCCCTGTGGCTCCTTGTGCATTAGTTTTCCCAGTTTAGTTTTGTATTGTTTTTCGTGTCCCACTCAACGCCAGCAATAAAGTTAGATAAGAGGACGGGCACATAAAGACATTTTTACCCTTGTTTTTTTCATTCAGTGGGTGTCGTTCAGTGGGCCTTTCACTGGGGTCATTCAGTGGGAGTTGGTCTGTAGGTCATTCAGTCGATCGTTCAGTCAGTGAGTGGGTGGATACCCATTCATTTCCTATAGTGGTCACTTTGATCGGGAACACCACAGATGTAACAAGGTTGATTAAAACACTCAAA
>NW_024583230.1:115762-124028 GCF_018398535.1 Haplochromis burtoni | reverse complement strand
TTTTTGTTCAGTGGGTGTCGTTCAGTGGATCGTTCAGTGGGCCTTTCACTGGGGTCGTTCAGTGGGAGTTGTTCTGTAGGTCATTCAGTGGGTCATTCAGTCGATTGTTCAGTCAGTGAGTGGGTGGATACCCATTCATTTCCTATAGTGGTCACTTTGATCGGGAACACCACAGATGTAACAAGGTTGATTAAAACACTCAAAATTCAATGAAAGAGGTGATCATCACTTTCATATGTTTAAGTTCATGGTGTGGAGGATATCATTAGGCCTTGAGGCAATCAGATGTAAAACACAATATTTATGATTGTTTTAATTGTAAATCGGTCAGATGTGACCTGAACGTGACAAGAAGATCTTGTATGTCTTCCACTTTTGAATAATTGCTCCCACAGTTGATTTCTTCACACCAAGCTGCTTACCTATTGCAGATTCAGTCTTCCCAGCCATGTGAATGTCTCCAATTTAGTTTCTGGTGTCCTTTGACAGCTCTTTGGTCTTGGCCATAGTGGAGTTTGTAGTGTCACTGTTTGAGGTTGCGGATAGCTGGACTGATTACACGTTCAAACAGGTGCCATTAAGACAGGTAACAAATCGAAGACATTTGTTACCTGTGTTGTTGGCTCTTTTTTTTCTTTTCCTAGTGTTTTACAATTCAATTCAATTTTATTTATAAAGCAACAAATGAGGTGACTGATGTTGTGTTGTGACATTTGTGTCACATTTGGCCCAAACAACACTCATTTTAGACCAACCTCAGCTCACACAACATTTCCAGAGTCATCACTGAGTTATAAGGTCCCAAAGCGGGCCAGGTTAGACACACATGTGCCTGCTGTCTGGCACTGATGTGTCTGGTTAGTCACTCTGTAACCGTGAAGGGTGAAACATAAATATTGAAAAAAATCAGTAAAACAAACTCAGATCAAATGGTAAAATTAATTAATTTAATTAATTGAAAAATAAAAATAGTAAATCCCATTTTCACTTTGTAAGAATCCAAATTGAAATGTGTTTGACTCAATGCCGTTCAGGTCTTTTCCCTGAGAGACGGAAGAGATGAGAGTACAGTGTTAGCAGTTGAAGCTGATCCACGATATGATTTCAAGCTTGCAAACTACAAACTGAATCAGATTCAGAGTTGTAGTTGTTTCACATCACTGTTGATTATAAATGTAGAACTATATTATGTTTTGTTCTGGTCAAATCTAACAGATTTAAAACTTTACAACAAAAATTCATAAATTCGAATTTTTTTTATCAACCTTGTTACATCTGTGGTGTTCCCGATCAAAGTGACCACTATAGGAAATGAATAGGAATCCACACCCCCTCCCCATTGACTAAATGATCCACTGAACAGCCTACTGAACGACCCACCCATTTTAAAAATTCCTTGTTTACCTACATTATAACCAATCCGGTCCTTTTTGGCCTTTTAAAATATCATTATAGAGGTATTGTTATATTTTTTGTGGGGATTTCTGATGTCCGCTTGGCCAGATTACTCTTAAAAATACATTTTCTATTTAAATAAGACCAATTAAGTGGACAAATAAAGGATACGTCACTTTGCCAAAAGCTGATTGCAGCATCTACCTACTGACAGGAATGTTGTTTGTGGCTCAAGATGACTTGATTTCACCCATGAGGAATACATTTATATGCCTCTGTAATATGTTTCATATATTATATGTCGTTTACATTAATTTAAATATGGACAATCACTTTTTGGCACATACCGAAAATCTGTTTTTGGCAGATGATCACTTTTTGGCAGAACACCGGATTTCAAAAATAGCGGTTTGGATTTTCGCTCTCATGACTCATCGATTGCTTCTACTGACCAGCCAATGGGTGGCATGCAGTCTGACGATGTCACATTTTAGTACCTGCTGATGTTTTCCTTTCAAAGTCAAGGAAAAATGATGAGCCAAAGACAGAGTTTTAAACTATTTGTTTCTGTCATTCAGCAGAACAGGGAAGTAACAGACCCAGAAAATCAATGATGGGGAAATCTGTTGTTGCTCTCAAAGGAAGTCATTTAAATGTTACGACTACTCCGAGACTTGACAAGAGAGAGATAGAGAGAGAAAGAGAGAAGGCAACGGCCAACAGCAGTTTATTATCAGGGGAAACTTTCCAACATTTATTCTGTGATTTTACTCATTTGAGACATTTTAATGACACAAAGATCACTGTGCATGACTCAGATTTAAAGAAGCTTCGCTGCAGGTTTTTCTCTCTAATATGCAACAACAACAGCAAACTTTATTTATGTAGCACATTTAAAAACCAGTGGTATACCAAAGTGTTTAACATACGAGAGGGTCAAACATAAGTAGTAGAGAAAGATGAAGGACACGGCAAAGTACCAAACATGCTAGCAGGTTGACGGCACTAAAAACACAGAGACAAAAGAAATACATATAAAAACATAATAGAACAATATGTGTAAAAGAAATGTATTTAATATGTAAAAATAATTAAACACAGTTAAAAACAGAACGAACGTAGCAACAAGCATTAAACTAATAACAAACAAGCATTACCTGGTAGAAAAGGCGAGGTTAAATAAATAGGTCTTTAACCGAGATTTGAAGGATTGAATAGAGTCAGACTCATGATTAGCAATGGGGACGTTATTCCACAGATCAGGTGCAGCCAAGGCAAACGCGCGCTCACCTCCAGTCTCCAGCCGGAATCTAAGCTGTACCAAAAGTAACTGGGAAGATGATCGTAGTACTCTAGCAGGGGTGTATAATCTAAGTAGTTCAGTGAGGTAACTTGGCGCTATTTTGTTAATAATTCTTAAGGCGAGCAGCAGGATTTTGAATTGAATACGATACTAAACGGGGAGCCAATGCAGGTCGACAAGAATGGGGGTAATATAAACACGCAACCCAGTACCAGTATGAAGACGAGCAGCCGCATTCTGAACAATATGCAGTCAAAAGAGCTTGGGAGGTCTGATTTAACACTGCGAGGCTGCTCAAATGAACAAGACACATATTTATTTATGGACCTCAATTTGTTTTTTTAAATTTGTTGACTGTTTTTGATATTTAGTGTCTGCTGGCTTTCAAGAGAGAACGCAGCTCTTTTTTTAAATATTCAGTGATTGTTTTACTTTTCTTGTGTGTATTGATCTACTGTAATTGTTAACTATTTGCTCTCTATCAGCTCATATTTATAATTATTCTCATTTTTGTTTTTCCCTTATTAAAGGTCAGAGGTCACAGTGAAGGCCTTGTGTGTTGTTGGTCTGACTGCATCTCCTGGGCTTCCACCTGCTGGTGATATCCTCTCAAAGCACTTTACAGTGGCACTCACACCAGGCACTATAAGCATTTTTTGAACAACATTGTTTTTACTTTCACAGACTGAGACTAAGTCCCTTTATATTGTAAGGTAAAGACATTACAATGTTAATCTAGGACAAATGTTCACTCCAATTCACTGATGAAGTGAATGCGAGTGGCTATAACTGACTACATTTCATGGTCCTCAGGATTTGTATGCGTTGCGTGTTTCACTATATATGTATACAGTATCATGATTAGACAGACATAAGAGGAGGAGGAAGAGCCAGCAGCAGCTGACAGATGGAGAGAATAGACAGACTGTTCCCTGTTTGTGAAGGACTGCTGGAAAAGTTTAAAATAAATTGTCTGTCCTGAATCAGTCTTATTAGGTAATGTTCAAATAATTTTATCATTCCAGTGTTTCCAGTGTGGGAGAAAGTACTCAGGGCCTTCAAGTTACACACTATGAAAGGCAGCAACAAGTTTAATGTTCAGAAACCTAAAGTCTGTATCAGCAGCAGAATGGAGCTAAAAATAAATGTTTGTTCCAGTTCTATGAAGCTTTGAGTATTTTGGATTAGTAGCACTGCTGTGTTTGTTGCATCATATTGCTGTAATTGTTTATATGCTTTATATATTCTGAGGTAAGTTGATCTATAGTGTTACATCATATTCTATAAGGATGTTATGTGTTTGGATACTTTCTGCCCAGTTTGACCCATTTAGCAGAAGTCAGCCTGTTTAAGGCTCTGATATCTATTCTGTGTGACTTAAAGCAGTTATGACATGGTCTGATTTTCTCACCCAATAAAGGAATATTTCATATATCAGTCTACTCTTCATTTTATCAGAAACAGTTTTCACAGCTCGTACATTTTCTTTTTTACACATATATGTAAGCATTGAGCCAAATGTCATAATGCCAACATATTAAAAGAACAATATTTATCTCTTATGTATAATACATCTATACATACATTGTCAAAGATACTTGTCTTTGAGTGAAGATTTAAGGTGATAGGACATAAGTAAATGCAACTTGAATCTTTACTGAAGCTCAGTATTTGACACAGTTCAAGTTCACTGCTGTAATAAATCATAATTAATATAATAACTATAATATTGGCCATATTATATTTACATCACCACAGTGAGATGATTTTAGTCTCATGAACAACATTAACTAATTGTTATTTACTAACTAATCTTAAATGACTGTTCAGTACAGAAATGAAGCCCAACAATCATGTTTTACAGTCCCGTGGTCTCAGCCTCAGATACTCAACTAATCAAAGTGATGTCATAAAAAAATGAATGAAAAAAAAAACATTTTTTCTCCTTCATTTCTGTCAAACAATGCTGTATGAAATGTTTCTCGCGGTTAATCAATGGTTGCTAGGCAACCCGAGCAGCGCAGTTCATGCATTTATTACTTCTACACTGGATTACTGTAATTCATTATTATCAGGATGTCCTAAAAGCTCCCCGAAAAGCCCTCAGTTGATACAGCAAGAGCACATACAGTGTGTGTTGCATTGTTTACATGAATGTGTGTGTTTCCTCTACTGATGAAGAGGATGCCGTACGGAAAAACTAGAGGATTACAGATGATTTTTCTCAGCAATAACACCTGAGTCTCTGTGATGCTGGAACTTTTATTGCAGACAAAAACAAAATCATAGAAACAGGCAGTATATGCAGTACGTGCAGTATATCCAGTAAATCTGATAGATTTAACTGTCTAAGCTGTTTAAACACAGAATTTATATCTAGCATAAAGAACAACAGAGGATCGTGAAGTCCATATTTCAGCCTTTGTTGTTTATCCGCCAGTATTGCTGCTGCTCTGCAGAGGGATAAAGTTCAGGCTTCCTCCCACCACCAGATAGCCCTGCAATAAAAGGCAGTAACAGGTAGTATTGGGTACAAACAGGCTACATACTGAGTGGTAGCAGTTAGTTCAGAAATTCCAGATTTCTGGATGTTGAATTTTCAGATTTTGTCCAGATGAGCAGAATCAACTTTCTGGGATTTCCTAACCTCGATGATTGAGCATGGATCTAAATCAAACTGATATTCATCATGGAACCTCAGATGAATAAATGATGACTCAGCATGTTTTAACTGTGATAGTTTTGGTGTGGTGTAGAGGACTGTTGAATGTTTTGCACGTTAGTGTTCAGCCAGAAGGAAATCAAAGTCACTCACTTCCTCAAATTGGGGCTTTGCATCAATGAAGCTCAGGTCAATAGGAAGAGGGATGGGTATTCCTTCAAAAAACCACTCTACACACACACACACACACACACACACACACACACACACACACACACACACACACACACACACACACACACACACCCAGTTCAAACTGTAATAAAATATCAGCAGAATCAGGTGAGTTTGTATCATTTTGTATGTTAGCGCTTACTGTCCACGAAGTACAAAATGGCTTTAGCAGCACCAACCTGCACAGACAGACACACACACTTGTTATTATCATGTCTACTGCTATGGAGAAATGGCTGTAATCTACTAGAGAATTGTCTTCTTACCACAATTTTTCCAATGATCTTTTGAGTTTCAACATTACATCTGAAAAGGTTTCACTGTAAATTATTACAATATACAATAGTACAGAGTACAAATGTATATACAGAGTGTACCATAAAGTATGTGAGTGTGTATTTGTGTTCTTACTTTGGTGTTTTAACGACCGGAATGAGGCGGCTTGCTTCAAATTTGACATTCATATCAAGTTTGCAGGACTACAGAAAAACAAAGTTTGATCATTTCTGCATATGTGGTTGAGTCACACTTCCAAGTAACTCGCATTCAAACTCTGTGGTAGCTTCAGCCAGCTCAGACAGGGGTTTCCATATAGATATTCACAACAGAAAGAGTCTGACAGTAGGCTGTTACAGCTGTGTGAGTTGTCGATTTTTTACATTTAGTCAAACTTTCACAGTAAAACCATCAGAGCTATCTTTGAGCTGCTCTTTTCTGCAGAGTATCATGGATGTTCAGACACATGTCAATGGGTCATACTGAACGAATCTTAGAAGGCTGATTTGCAGTAGCTTATGAATGTGTTTCTGTCTGATGTATGCTCTTTCTCGTTACTTTTAACTTCAAGGAGTGTTGTATAACTCTTTTATTGTTGTGGTTTGGTAAGTAGTAACATCAGGCTGCAGTGAGTGATAAAGTAGTGTCAAGGTTAGCTAACATACTATCTCTTTATTGGTTGTGTTTTGTACCCAGCTCTTACAGTAAACCTGCAGATAAAGTCTGATGCGGAGTCAATACCAGCACAGAGTTTGCTTATTTGTTAAACGCAGCATCTGCATATGTGCTCACCACATGAACACTTTGTTGACCCTCAGATTGTGTTTCAATATCCACAGTGGCAGAGAGTCCAGCCTTACTGATTTGAATGATTGGAGCCTCAGTCAGCTTCACTTTCAAAAGACCCTATGTATATTATAAAAATGCTGTTAACAGTTTATTTTTCATGTAATGATGTTTGATGATGAATGAAGTTTAAGGTGAAATATATGTGAATCTCTAACAAACTTTTTGTAGAGTTTAGTACCGGTTGAATTCCCACAGCTCCGAGGAGAACATTAACTATGCTTCTCAGGCCTTCAAGCTGTAGAGAAAAAGATAGGAGGAGATCAGAAGAGAGCTTGGACCTTTGTTAACATATTTGTGTGGTATTACTGCTTTGACTAAAGAAATGGATCCTTAAAAAAAGGGCAGAAATCCTCCACAATGAGTTTTGGTCAGCCATTTGCAAATATACTATATTGCCAAAATTCATCCATCCAAATCATTGAATTGAGGTATTCCAATCCATTCGTGAAATTGCGTCACGAATTGGGATCAACAGAAACAGCTACAGACCTCCAAATGTCATGTGGCCTTCAGATTAGCTCAAGAACAGTGTGTAGACAGTTTGATGAAAGGGTTTAATGGCCATGAGCTGGATCCAAGCCTTACATCACAAAGCACAAAGCATCAAATGCAGTCGTGTAAAGTATCGATCGATCATCGCCAGTAATGGGAATAATGGCGTTTGTTGTGGAAGTTTACTAACAAAGGCTGCAGACAAGATGAGCCATTAAAAACACCTTTATTTCCCATGCATGAGGAGAGACGTCAGTCAGGGTGCACTGAGGCTACGTCCACACTAATGCGTTTTGGTTTGAAAACGCAGTCTTTTCTCTTTTGACCTCCCGTCCACACTGAGACGGCGTTTTCCTCAAGGAAAAACGCAGCGTTTTGGAAACGCTCTCGAAAACGCATACATTTCAAAACGGAGGTGTCCCGTCGCAGTGTGGTCACTCGAAAACGCAGACTTTCTAAAACGATGACGCATTTTAGTCATGTGATGCAGTCATGTGACCAATTAACCCAAGATAGCGGAGTGCATTACACAGCAGCTGTTTTGATTGCTCTCAATTTTGATTGCCCTGAAAAAGATTAATATCAGTTTGTACATGCTCCAGATAGCTTTTCTTCAAATTCTTTAATTCTCACTCGCTTTTGCGCATGCGCAGGACTGGAACGTAAGCGTTTTCGGCCGTTTCAATGTGGACGCACAACTTTGTGAAAACGACTGAAAACGCTAGTGGAGACGTGGAGCGTTTTCAGACAAAAAAACGCCGTTTTCAAATCTATCCGGGCTAGTGTGGACGTAGCCTGAAAGTTGTCTCTAACCATGAACAGTTCAGGTCCTCTTTAAAACCATTGCAGTACAAAAGCTTTCACAGTTATCGCTCATACCTTGGATCTAACAGAGGATTCTACTACCTGTGGAGCTGATCCCCGCACGCTGGTTCCTTCCTCTGTGAATGCCCCCCACCACCTTCCTGAGATAAACTCGCCCGGCTGAATACTACAGTTACGTTTATTGTCTGAGGACAGCACTAGCAAACGCTCTACTTGCCTCCAAACCCCCC
>NW_024583230.1:113474-115742 GCF_018398535.1 Haplochromis burtoni | reverse complement strand
GAAACAAAAAACACCCCTTTCCTATTGGTGGAAAAATGTACTATGTGGACCAATCAAAAATGATATGGCAACATGGCATTTGTTTGTTTAGGAACAGGGGGGAAGTTTTACGAATGACAGCAGCGAAAGAGCGAAAGAAAGAGAGAGAGCGAGTTTTGAGATGTGAGAGATTTGTGACGTTTAGCGTGTTTAGAGTGTCTAGTGTAGTAGATCGTTTTGTTTTGTGTGTCAAAACAATGAATGGACTGCTGAATGTCACAGTTGCTGCCAAAAAGCCACCAAAGGCAGATTACAGCGTAAACGCTGTCTCCAGGGGCAAAAGGGAGGAGTGATACATCTCCTGCTGTCAGGCCTGCAGGTATCAGGCTTGTAATGTTTTCCTCTGTTTTATTGTGGACAGAAATTATTTTTTGGAGTGGCACAAATAATTTGTTTGACTTCTTTTTTGATGCAGAACACCTGATTGTTCTGTAAATAGTTCTATCTAAAGGTTCTATCAGGTGTTTATTAGCTTTTCTCACCTTTGGAACATTAACTTCAAATGGTCCCGATTTGTAGATTGCCATGGCGGCCCCATTGAAGAAGAACTCAGAGATGCCCACATAGACCATATGGTTAGTCTCTGTGAAAACTGGTTCTATGCCTGGCTTTATTGAATTAGTGTCCACATCCTTCCCGTGTACAAACATTAAGCCCTGAAACACACACAAAGTTATGATCTTTACAGAGTAGAAACAGAAACAAGCAAAATAAAACCTCGAAGTCATAAAATCATCAAGGTGATCTGCCCAAGAATCTCAAGCATTTATACAATACAGCTTTATTTGTGTAGCACATTTAAAACCAGAGGTAGCCAAAGTGCTTCATATAATCCAATAAAACAGTAGTAAGATACAAAAGCAGATAAGCTAGCAGATGGCAGGCATGTATGTGTGTATGTCATGATAAAAAGATGATTTCATTGTATCACATTACTATTAAACTGTTAGCAGTCGGACGTACCGCCCACGGGACATTGGATGGTTTAGGGGACTAATAGGACTGCTAAGGGGTTAACCCAGATGCTAAGATTCTTTCCAACAGACTTAATGTTGTCCAGCAGGGAAACAACTGATGGTGGCATTTGTTTAACCTGGTGTCCACTGATAATTTTCTCTGATTTGTGTGAGATTTTTTATTAGATGTCAAATTTTCAACTTCACAACAGCTGGCATCAAGAAAACCGAACATGCCAGGGTCTCTACACCTTAAAGTGCTCTGATTTCTAACCAGGTGTTAATGTCTGTAGGGTTATGTTCAGTCAGAATAATTTAGTGTTTCTCTATATTACCTTGAAAGACATATCAAGGCTCCTCGATGTCACTGCAATATCACTGCTCAGGGAGTAGTCAAGGTCTAATTGGCGGCCTTCATGCACAGTCTTTATCATGGACAAGTCCTTCAGCTTGTTATTTATCATAGGCTGAAGAGCAGGACAGATCTACAGACACACAAACACTTGTGAACCACACAGATGTCATAAGATCTGCAAAAGCCAGATTAGTACTGAAAAAGGAAAAAACAAAAGTCTAATATGGGTTGACAGTAGTTCAGGAGGAGAGCAGTTCATTCACTAATTAGATGGTTGGCTATTCAATCCCTAGCTTCGCTGGTCTCCACAGGGGTTGGCAGTCCTTACACATTTGGCTGTCACTTGGTGTTCGCTCTCTCTGCGGTAGAGTATCATGTTCTATTCCTGTTTCAAAACACGGTGGTGTTTTTGAGTAGCTTATCTGCATAGCAATTAACAAAACTTTTAGATAACTTATTTTTTCATAGTATAATCTTCATTTGAAGCACACTCTCTGTGTACGCACTCCCACCTGGGCCTTACACAGAGTTTCTGTCTGATTTCTCAGATGTTTTATCTGATTTAGTTTTCAGCTCAGATAAAATAATTATTGTGAGTGATTTTAACATCCATGTAGATGCTAAAAATGACAGCCTCAACATGACATTTAATCTGTTATTAGACTCAATTGGCTTCTCTCAAAATGTAAAAGAATAATAATAATAATTTCACCTCCTCAATACGTACGACTCTGGATACTGTAGCTCCTGTGAAAACTAAGGCCTCAAATCAGAAGTACCTGACTCCGTGATATAATTCTCAAACACGTACCCTAAAGCAAATAACTCGTAAGCTGGAGAGGAAATGGTGTGTCACAAATTTAGAGGATCATCATTTAGCCTGGAGAAATAGTTTGCTGCTTTATAAGAAAGCCCTCC
>NW_024583230.1:95700-112134 GCF_018398535.1 Haplochromis burtoni | reverse complement strand
TTAAAAGGGAGTTTTTCCTTCCCACTGTCGCCAAAGTGCATGCTCATAGGGGGTCATATGATTGTTGGGTTTTTCTCTGTATCTATTATTGTGCGATCTACTGTACAATATAAAGCACCTTGAGGCGACTGTTGTTGTGATTTGGCGCTATATAAATAAGTAAGATTGAATAGGATTGAATTGAATAGAGTGCTCTAGAACGCACACAGAGTCTTTGCAGACTACTAAGGATCAGACCTCTATCATTATACAATTGATTATATACCTCTAAGCATATATGATTATATCTTTCTAAGCATCAATGATAATTCAACAATATAAACCTGACATTTCCACCCTGTATTGTCATTTAATAAGCCTATGTAGTTTATATAATCTTAGCTCTACACCACTTGTAAACATGCTCAGTGCATGCTTCATTTCATATACAGGTATTAGCCTTGGCATCCATATGATTGTTGGGTTTTTCTCTGTATGTATTATTGCAGGATCTACTGTACAACAGTTGCCTTGAGGTGATTTGGTACTATATAAATAAAATTCAATTGAAGTGAATTGAATTGAATAGTTTGGAAAAATTAATTGTAAGTATTTAACTGAAGGGTATTTTATTTGTGTTAGTTCTTTTATTTAACTTGTAGTTCTAAATTGGAAGATTATCCTGAGCTTGAAATATAAAAATAAAATTATATTTTATTATTTTTCGTCCTCAAAATAAGCGTCACACCCATTAAAACACCGTGCATTTATCGAGACTTCCAACTCCAGGTAGGCCAAGTATGGAGAATTGTAAGAAAAGAAAAATATCTGAAAATGGAACATTTAATGATGCCTGGACAGATTTATTTGCATTTACTTCTGACGAGAGTGGCCAACCAGTATGCTGAATTTTTGGATTGTCGATCTTCAGAGCTTGGTACGCGGTGTCCTTTTCGAGTTTTTCTTTGACTTTTAACGTATAGTTTCTTGTCTTTTTATTAAAGTGAACTGAGGATGCACCAGTAGCCGTGGGACCTTCAGTGGTGGCTCGTTTTCCACACTTCCTTTGTTGTACAGTACCTGGTGTATAGACTAGACTTTTTGTATGGTTTTCTTTTGGTCCTTAGCTACCGGTAAGTCTAGTTTCATGTATAGTTTTATGTAATCCAGGACACTGTTATAGGACAGGCTGTGCCACAGTCAGCTTTTATTGTTTCATCCTTTGATTTATTTTATAAATACAAATAAAGAGATTGACATTGGAGCCAATCTGCCTCATTGGTGCATCCTTTAACTTGTGCAAACTTTTTAAGAAGATTTTATTTCCTGGGGGGTGAAAATCCCCTAGGTGGCATTGCCATTTTATTATTTTAGATATATATTATATAACCCTTACTACTTGGGTTGCTGCATTTAGTAAATATCTCCCAAAAGCTTGGGTTGCCTGACAGATCTACCACTCATATCTGTGTAGGTAGTGTTTATCCTAAGCAGCACACTCCACGGGTTTCATTCAGACTGGCTTAAGCTGTGTTTCAGTTGGAACTGACCTTCTTTTTGAAGAAATGCTTGGTCAGCCTTTTGAATAAGTCCAAAACCTTCCTGAAAAACAAACAAATTTCAGAAATCCTATCATCCATCAGCAGGACTGGTCTAACAGACTGTTGATCCGCCAGCTGATGGTTCATGTTTCCCTGAGGATTAAGTCGAGAAACCAATCCTAAGTCATATTCTTGCTTTGATTTATTAACAAATAGCTGACATTTCAATCAGCCTCAGCTACAACAGCTGGATGGTGTTTTCGCAGCAAAAGAGTATACTGACTAAATAAAAATTCATTTTTAAATTTGTTTGATTCACAGAGAAGTAGGAAGCCCCTGTTCTTAGTCTTGTTACCCTATGAAGCCAGTGGACTTTGTTTTGATGGTATCGGCAGTGATTTTGCAGTCCTCTTTTCGTATTTCAACATTCAGGTGTCCTTTTGGGTTTTGGTTCATTCTCACTAGGATCATGGCTCTCACACCTTCTCCAGTGAAGATTGTCGTACCTTTGTCAATCCTGTATAGGAAAAGACAAAGAGAGGGCTGACATTTTTTTCTTTTTTCTTTTTGTGATGTTAAAGCCAACACCAATTACACTGTAGATTGGATGATCTTTTTTCTTTGTTGTTGTTGTTTTTTCAATGCTCCTGTCACATCTGAGATCTGAGGAGACTCTCCTCAACAACATCAAATCATCTCAGCATGAATGTTCTGCGTTTATTAAACCAATCTAGTGCGAGTGCCATAAAAGCAGATACAGTGTGTGTGTAATACAGAGATAAAAATGTATATTCATGTGGCACACCACATAAAATCAGGGGCAAAAAAGACTAAAAGCTCTGCATTCATACAGAGATACTTAAAGATAAAATCTGCATGTCCAGCTTAGAAGAGACCCCATTATCGACTAAAATTAAACTACATGACTCTCAGCAAACCATGTTAAAGTAATGAATGTTGCTGTAAATATACTGTTGTTGTCTTCAGAGACTGTATCAAAGAGCATAATTTTCTTGACTATTAACAATGCTGAAGGTTTTCTGCAGGCAGAATCTGATTTGCTCTACGTTGTTTGCACACATCAGACATAAAATTAGAGGTTTAAGAGCATTTACACTGTTGTAGTTGTACGTACTTGAACTCCTTAAAAAAATGCACATTTTTTTCTCGTTGAAGTTCTAGAGCAAAGTTCAGGTCCTTGATTTCAAACTGGAGACCAATGTTTTGCTGAAATTTTAAATCCACCTGAGTAGGATCAACTTGTAGTTTAGTAAGGGTCACGCTGTGAGGAGGATAAAAATATATTGTACTATAAAATACTTAATAACATGTATTAACCATAAATGAACACATTTACATTTTCAAATTAAAATGAAGAAACAAAATAATAATAACCCATAGAAACAATAACTTATTTTTACCTTTTGATTGGCAAATCTTTTTTTTCTATTTGGAACTGCTGGTTAACCAGCCCCTTTAAGTACATCAGACCAAGATCCTTCACTGCAAAACATAGTAAATGTACTACAACTTCATATGCTGGTGATACAGCAAAGACATATTAAATAGTAAAATAGTCTTTTCTACATATTAAAAAATGATAAAGGAAACCTACCAAAGATTGAAGGGCCAGAATCTGATGAAGCTAACATCATAAATTAAAGTGCTAATCGCAAAAATTACTAGTATTTATTTTAATAATAAATAATAGTATAATAACAAAGCAATTGATAATCAATGGCATTCCACTGCTGATGGTCTCCAAGTATATCATATCTGATATATGAGTTTTGTGGGTTTTTTAAACTTCTACGTCATCAGTGTGACTCACCGAAATAGCACAATACAGTTTTTAGCAACAACATTTGCAATAAATTGTATTTGTAATGCCAGATGTAGCAAATATGATACAAATGAAAATTCATATATACAAAATAATATTTAATTATTTTCTTAATTCTTAAAATTCTCAATAAAGTCTATTCTCAAAAAAATTGAACTTTTCTGGCAATTATTTCACAGTTCAGGCTTTAAATGGTTAAAAGGTATAAGTGTTTATTGTGTTAGTGCAGCTCTTACAGACCTCACCTTTTTCCGTGATTCGCACTTTGATGCCGGGGGGAGGGGCAGCAGTGTCAGAGGAAATGAAAGACACCAAGAAGAAGAAGTGAAGCAAACTGGACTTCATCCTGTGCCAAAAACCTGAATCATCAGAAGCAAAATGGAGTCAGGTTATTCTGACAGAATTATGTGTTCAGCGCTGAGAACAGCCATAAAAAGTAAGCTAAAGTATGCCCAAAGTCAAACCATCCAGTTAAACTTTCAGTAAAACTTTATCTAAATAGAACCAACTGAAAACAATATTTTCAGATAGTTATATATTTATTATTGGAGAAGAGATTCAATATCCTGCCTGAATTAATCATTTGGGTTTTTTTTGTTTTTTTACTTAATCTAAACAGCCACAAACACAACATCCTGAAGACTTTGTTTGTTAATTATTCATAATTCAACGTCACTGCTCAGGTAGTAGCCCATGTGGTGCAGATTTGAAGATATAAACATGCTTAATAACTCATCATTCAGGATGACTGAAACATTTCACCTGGTACAACTAATGAAAAAAATGTGGAGAGTTTCAGCTTTAATTCAGTGAGCTGAACAAAAAGATTGCATGTAAGTGTGAGGAACTAAAGCATTTTCAACACAGTCTGTGACCCAGCATTTTGAGTTTATTTTATATTTTTGATTTTCCTATATTAAGTTTGTGATAATATTAAGTTCTTGTCTTATTATTTAGTAAGCGTTTAGATGAGTTTTATTCTTGTTTTTGTTTCGTCGATTTCTCCTGTTTATGAGTCTTTCCTGTCTTCTGTTAAAGTCTGTCTTGTCCTCTGTTTCAACCGTTCATTCAATTTCAACATGGATATCTCAAGCCCTGCTGCAGGTACATCCACCGAGGGCTCAGGCGAAACTTCAACACCAACGAAACTAACTCAATAGTGTCCATCTGGTCAAGAACTCGTCGTCCTTCAGGGAAGACTGACCGGGCTGTTGACCACAATGTGCTGGCCCACCTAGTTAGGTCAGCTCTCATAACCGGTATTACCCACTCTTACCTTAACACTGGAATTGCTCATTCGTCTTTGAAAACTGCTTATGTTATTTCAATTCTCAAAAAGCCTGGTGCAGATCCCAATAATTTTGATAACCTTCGCCTTATATCAAATCTCCCCTTTATTTCGAAAATCCTTAAGAAAGTTCTTTCCTGCCAGCTTCACTCATACCTCAATGACCATCTCTATGAACAATTTCAATATGAATCCCCCCCCCCATTCTAGTACAGAAACTGCTTTGTTAAGGATTACTAATGACCTTCTGATGGCAGCTGATTGTGGTCTTTCAACCAGAGGTGTGGTCTCGAGTCACATGACTTGGACTCGAGTCAGACTCGAGTCATTAATTTTATGACTTTAGACTTGACTTGAAAAAATGTTCTAAGACTTGTGACTTGACTTGGACTTTTACACCAATGACCTGGGACTTGAATTGGACTTACTTGAAAAGACTTGATATTTCACCCCAAATATAAAATTGAACATGCATATTATAAAGAGATTGAAAATGTGACGTCATTCACGGGTAGAACCGCAGATGATTCTGGGAACTCGTGGCAAGCGGTACTAGCGCACGCAGGCTTTTAATTAAAATCAGTTACACAGCGATAAAAAGAAACACAAAAATGTCAAGAAGCCGTTGTATTATTAACTGCAATAGCCGGTCACATGACAGCCACGGGAAGCCGACGGGTAAAGAGATCGGTTGTTATCGGATTACGTCGTTGAAGAGAAATTGTTCGAGCCATGTTTCCGAAGTGACAAACAGGCGACGGATGGCCTGGATTGCAGCCATTCAAAGATCAAATATAACGTCCCAGAACCCTCCAGCTCACAGGTTAGTCTGCACCAAGCATTTACACGAAGGTCAGTGTTTTTTAGTAGTTAATACGTCATTTTCATAACATAATTGGTGATATAGGTTACAAGCAAGTCTGGCGCTGAACAGAAATTGTCGCGCTATGCTCCTTTATTTATTGTGCATAAATAGTGAATTGTCCTGACTCAATATTGCGTTTCACTTCTGTTATTATGGTACATTGACAAAAACATATACTTTTATTCACAGGATAAAACAGGTTTTTTGTGTCACTAATTGCCCAGTACGATTACAGCATACAATATTATTGTCACTGCTACATTTCTGTGATGCTACCAGAAATTATTTCCACTACTAATTAATTACCGTTGAGCTCAAAGGTTATATTAATAAACGGTTAAGGAATGTGTATTTATGAAGACGATTTGTGAGACTGGTAAACTTATGATACGTACGATGGTCTTTCGTTCTACACAGTGCATTTCAAGGTCCTGTACCCATCCGTCGGTAAACTGTACCTGGGCTTGTTGCAGTGACCTGAAGTTACTAAACTTCACGAGTGTATGCACTCACTCCAAGAACCGTATGATTATAAATATGCATATAACTATGCTACGATGAGATAGCTGACTTCATCTAACTAGCAAATGTTGTCCAGGCTACGTTGGTGATACAGTTTTTTTTAATATGTATGATATTTTTGTCATGCGATTTTAAAGCTGGTCCTACAACCGCATCCAAGAATAACATGCAGCTTATCTCAGAACTGTCGGTGAAAATTATTCTTGGAGCTAGGTTTAATTGAGCTGCATTTTATAGAGGTGCAATTTCACAATTTGTGTATATTTTCTAAGTTCACTATTTTGTCATGTGTTGAGAAAAACACAGATTTTAAAATTACATGGTCTAATATTTACATTTAGCATAACTGCAACATGCTTTTTTTCGCTTTTTTTTTAAGACTCGAAAGGACTTGAAATTGAAAATTTCAGACTTGTGACTTTACTCGGACTTTTACACCAGTGACTTGAGACTCGACTCTGACTTGCCTGACATTTAATTGAGACTTGAGGATAAAGACTTGAGACTTACTTGAGACTTGCAAAACAATGACTTGGTCCCACCTCTGCTTTCAACCATTCTCATTGGTCTCCCCAACAAGTCCCATATTACCCAATTTCTTCAACAGCTCCACTAATTGCCCATAGAGGCTAGGATAAATTTTAAAAATATATTTCTCACATTTAAGTGCATCCATAACCTTGCCCCTGCTTATCTGTGTGATCTTCTTCATATCACCACTGTTTCCCGCTCTCTCAGATCTTCATCTGCCATTAATCTTGTTGTTCCTTCTGCTCGTCTTATCACAATGGGGAACAGAGCCTTCGGTCACTTTGCTCCTCGGCTTTGGAAATCACTTCATTCAGTCATAAGAAATATAGACTCGCTTACTTTATTTAAGTCACAGCTCAAGACACATCTGTTCAAAACACTCTGGAAGGCACACAGAGTCTTTGCAGACTACTAAGGATCAGACATCCTATCAATACGCAGTCGATTATACAGTATACCTCTAAGCATATATGAGTATATGTATATAAGCATAAATGACAATCCAACAATATAAACCTAACAAGCTCTTTTCTGACAGAGAATCTGGACTCTGACTGAGATATGGACCTAACAGTATCCTTTTCTCTCAATGGAAATGCAGTAAAAGGCAATTATTTCATGTAAGAATGAAGAAAAGAGTTCAACTGATGCTGAGTGTTACATTTTGACTTTCACAGCTGGTGTTACCTAACATCATGACAAAGCTTAATTTTATCATTATGTCATAGAAAGAATGAATATGGGTACATTTATATGGAACAATAACAGAAGTGTAAATGTAGCAGCTCTAGAAATTCCTGGTCTTCAAGATGTTTGACACTCACAGAGTGTATTTTAATACACGTAATATATAGTTTTTAAATATATATTTTTACCTCAAATTGTCTGAAAAAGCCAAAGCAGGTCAAGATGAAACAAGTCTCCAGCAGCTGATCAGAAATTGCCCAAACCCCCTGATACTTATGCAGGCATTTTCCTGTGCATACTAGAGTAAGCACCTGCAGTTTTATGACCCTCAACAGTTTGACTAAAGAAAGATATGATGTCTGTGGGATCACTGCATCATTCCAGTACATTCAAATTCCAGCTGCTGCTACTCTGGCTGTAGTTCAACAATTTACATACTGGATATGCGATATCGCTTACTACTTTAACTGTTCAGTTACACAGCTGGTGTTAGCTAACTAACACTAATATGGAAGTTCCTCCATACCAAAGTATACAAGCATTCTGCTTAGTTAGAGCCAATGAACAATTTGGTTTTAAGCAATTAATGAGTAGTGTATGTAATGAAGTATGGTTATTTAAAATAAGACATGAACCCACGCATTTTCATTTCATACAGCCATAATGACAGTTGCAGGTATATTACTTTTTGTAGTAAAGCTGTTTGTAATTGTAATTGTCCAGAACTGAAGAAGCTTCTCTGATGAGAAGTCCAGTCACTTTTCTTTCCCAGCTCCTTAGATTACGATGACCTGGATGACAGAACCTTCACAGACATAGTCATTTTAGTATCTCCCTTTTACCATATCACCAGTCTCCTGCACTATTATACAAATTAAAAACTTTAGCACTCTTAGTGACAAGCTTATCTTCATGATGACATGCCAATAAATTACTGTAGGAGATACCATGTATTTGTCTATTCAAATGTGAAGATAGCTGCATTCTGCAACAGTTAGTAAGTAATTTCTTTCATTACAAGATATTTAGGTATTTTTACATTAGTTGAATGTATTTTGTCCAGAGAAAGTTGAAAGATGTCACCATGTCAATCGGAAAAATAAACCTTAACTGTTTGTATTTTCACACAAATCATGATCTTTTTCTAAACCCATCTATACAAAAAATAAATAAATAAATAAATACTAACATAAATAATAAGAATAAATAAATGAAACACATTTCTAATCAATGACATTTAAAAAAAAAATGTAAGTGTAAGTCTGATATGATCCTCCCCTCCTCCAACTATTCACTACACATGACCGATGCAGAAGTGCAGAAACGTGTGTCAACACATGAAAAGTCACGACTATATTTCACAAAATCCTATAGAACGGCTTTTCTTTCTGAATCTATATTTTATTCAAACTGACCAGCCAGACTGCATCTCCAGTCCTAAAAATGCTTTTGAATCCAGGCAGTACACGGGTTGGTCAGTCTGGTCTTACAATCTCGGCCAACTGCTGTACCAGTAGCTGGTGTTTCGCTCCTTCCCTCCCCCTCCTTCCTGCTCCTGAACAGCTGGGTCCACTGTTTCATTCACACTTTGTTTTTTATCCATTTGTATGTCACTTATATTGTCCTGGACATTAAGAAGGTCTGACATGCCTTCGTCCTCTGTGCGCTCAAGGTGCTTAACTAAACGTGAGACTAACTGACTGCGCGTTTTATTAATCACAAACTCTTTTCCTGGTCCTGAGATTTGAAGTACATCACATAATTTAATCAGCTGCTCTAAAGTCAGTTGATACAGTGTTCCTTTAATCTCCAGCTGTAGCTTTTCTAATTCAGGCTCCATGTTGTCAGAGGAGTTAGCACAAGCAGTTAACTGAGAAATTATCAGACTTAGTTGAATTTTACTGCCCCCTAGTGGTCACTTTTTCACTTCAGGCTACAAACACCAATGTAGATCTAGCGATGCCTCTGCTGCTTTGCTATGCTCCTTTCTGATGCCTGGGTTGTCTGGGGGGGGGATGACCAACGAGAGGATTTCTCTTACAGGTCAGGGATGGTCCTCAAATCAATCATCCCAGTGGTGCCTCCAAATGTTGTGCCCTTAAACAGGGGAAATAGTGAGGAGAGGTGAAAGAATGGCACAGATGTGCAGCTCTCACTCTCACTCGTCTGTATTGAGTTTTAGAAGCAATACAACCGAAACAATATTCTTATGGATGCACTCAGTCTCAGGACAACTGTATCCAAACGAAGTCACTATTGTTCTCTGTATGAGCTTATCAGAATACGTTAGATAAGATTAACTTTAACATTAGACAAAAACATCTTTTTAACTCGCAGCTGTTAGCTGACACAGTCACTAACTTTCCACATCAACTAAATCATACTTAAAGTACTGTCTGTCGTTCAGTAGTTAACCCTATCCGGTTGTTCAGTGATGACACGACAAATCCTACTTCCGGGCCTAAAGTAGTCTGCGTTTAATATGGCTTTTGTGTTGTTAACATGTTTAATGTTATGTATTTTCTTCTATTTGATCTCAAAAAGCTCCTAAAACAGTCAGTGATCACTGTTGACCTCCCTCGGCTTTTATTACCGCTAATCATTTATTTAAGCTCAGTTTTTAAAACCTTAGGATGTAACTACAGCCCAGCCCATGCAGCAGTATATGAATGACTAACCTCGTATTGTGGATGGATTATCTCAGTTGTTCTCCTGGCTGAAGTTTGGTCCTTTTACAGCATCCTGCCATGCGATTACATTTGTTCCTGACCACCGAGAACACTCACGTTAACTTTTATCGAGTGGAAAAAAGTTAGCTTGTTTATATTATGCTAACATAGCTGTGTCGCTAGCGGTCACGTAGCACATCATTATATACCAGCTAGCCCAACTTCAGTAACCCTACAAACGTCACTGCTGTTTAGTTTTGTCTTCATCAAAAAACAGTGCACAATTCACCTCTTTCGTTGCAATGAACAATGATAATGGCTAATAATCAACAGTAAAACACATTTGTACAGTTCTGTGCATGGCAGTTAACTTAAACAGGGGAGATAGTGAGGAGAGGCGAAAGAATGGCACGGACATGCAGCTCTCGCTCTCACTCGTCTGTATTGAGTGAAGAATAGTGATGTGTCAGTCGCAAACAAAATGGCTCTTTGAAGTGAGCGAAGCGAGGCGTGGGGTTTTTTTGTTTGTTTCTCTCACCCTCTCTCTTCTCTCACACTTTTTTCCGCTTCACTACGCACGTGGGGGGGGGGGGGGGGGGTAGTTACACTCCAGTGGCACAGGAACAGAGCGGGAGGGAGAGAGAGGGAAGGCCAGCCAGGGGCAACAACGAGTTGCAACACATTTTCAGTTGCAGATGATAAATGATTCAGAAAGTTTATTCATGCAGTGAATCCTATGTATGCAATTCCAATCAGGAAAACACTCTCCCAAAAAATCATCCCAGGCCTATATGACAGAGAATGTACATTTTCTTTTTGTTTTGCATATTTTAATTTAAATTGACTTCTGTTGTGGTTTGCAGTGTTTTCTGTTGTTTCACTTTGAAATTTGTTTAAAAGGAAAAAGCTGAAAATTTTAATAGTTATTAGTTGAAATGTAAATAGTTGTTTTTTGTATTTTATGATTTATTTATTACATTTTATGTGGAGTGAATAAATAGAAGTATATTTACGGTGGCCCCTACAGACAAAACACCCTGCAAACCTGCAAAACACATTGTTAACTGATATTCCAAAACAACTTTCTAAATCCTTTATCATCCGCAGCTGAAAATAATTGTGGATGATTACTATACCTTTCGAATGTGCCAATGTTGTCTCTTGTTGTTGTCCTTGGCTCTCTTTCTCTCTCTGCTTTGTCTCTAGGGGCCACCATATATATTTATATATAAACATATATAAATAAAACCATTGTTTTTTTTACATTAGTAATTCCTTTTGTGTATAATTTTATATCGTTGTTGATAATAACAACAATATTAAAGCAACAAAACAACCTGAAGAGCCGGTTGGGAGCCGAAAGAGCCGGCTCTCTAAAAAGAGCCAGAATTCCCATCACTAGTGAAGAAGGAGGCGCGCGAACTCACCTACTGGAGCCCTGAGGCATTACCAATGGATCGACGCACAATCAACCCAGGCAAAACGTTCACTACTTATCTCCCTCTATATTCCCACTGTATATTCTATTCAAAAACACAGTCAAAACAACAAATAACACAATAATAAAGGCATGACACGAAATGTAAGGAACAGAGATGTACAAACTAATCAAATTTATGATCCACCACACAAAGTTAAACTGGCAATCTAACAAATGACTTTATCTCACAGTGGGTAAATCCAGGGAATTTCCTTGTTATTGTTAGCAAGTTAATATGAATTAAAAGAAGGAAAAATCTCCAGCTTCAAATGGACAACACTTATGACATTTGCTCTTACATTGTGTTCAATGAGGCAAAAATGTTGACTGACAGGAGGCGTGACAGGGAATGTTGGCAGAAAAAACACACAAGGATTAATTAACACTAAAACAAACACACACACCTGACTATGACTGGAACTTAGTCTTAGTCACGTCTTTCACATCACTCAAGGTACCTTTTTTGTCTCTATGTATGCAATGGGGATAAATAGAGAGTCCAGAGGAGTACAGAGCTGCTTTATCAGGACTGTTTAACACTTTATAGACATTACATTGCATAAAGAAAACACTTTACTTTGCTTAACCTGTAAACCATGTGCCAAGTCACATCTATAATCTTTGATGTTTTTATAGAAGAGATTTAACTGTCAGCAGTTCACATTTATGTCCCTTTGTTTATATGATCTGAGGCCTGCTCCTATGGCTCTGGGTCAGTAAATATCAGCTGTTATATATATATATTAGCAGTAAAGTGAAACATGATTCATATATTACTATCACAGGGGTCACAAGGGGACAGGGAGTAAAACCTATCCCAGCTCGATAAACTAAACAGGTCACAGTTACAACGATGCGTGTCTAGGATCGGTGAGAAGAGTAAAGAGAGCACACAGCTAATCAGGAGATTCAAACCAAGAACCTGTGAAAGGTGAACTGTCCCTTTAAACCCTCCTGTCGTGCCCCTTACTTTAGTGTTCCCAGTCAAAATTTGCTGCTCCGTTTTAACTCCCCTAAAATGAGCACAAACATTTTTTTCTCTCGCAGTAGCTCCCTTGGAGGTATCGCCAGTCTCCTGCACTAGTAGTCAAATTAAAAACGGTAGCACTCTTGATGAGAAGCTTGTCTTATGCTGAAATACCAGCATAAGTTATTGTAGGACATACCCTATATTTGCCTATTCAAATGTGAAGATGGCTGCAGCCAACAGTTACAGCACCAATGTAAAACAGTCTATTCAATAATCTTTTTTTTTAATGTCCACGTGGGCAAAAACTCTAGCTTTGGGGGCACGCGGAGGATTTTCAGTCAGGAAAATAAACCTCAACTGTTTGTATTTTAACACACGACTATTTCATACAATACTATGAAACTGACCAACCAGATTGCATCTCCAGCTGCTTTGGAAGAGTCACAGCAGCTAAAAAAGCTTTTGATTCCAGGCAGTACACAGGTTGGTCAGTCTGGTCTTACAATCTCAGTCAACTGCTCTGTCTACCAATAGCTGCGATCGCTCCTCTGGTATTCCTGCCAATTCCTTTCTGTGCCCCGCTCATGTATTGAGCCATATTGCATGTTAATCTTGTTGATTAAGCTGTTATGATGCATGACAGGAGCTTCCGTGTGGTACTGAGGCAGGTTATTGGCCAGTAGCTGGATGTGACCACTCCCTTCCCCCTTTCTGCCATTCTATTTTGCCTTGCCATTAGGGCTGCCACAAACGATTATTTTGATAGTCGACTAGTCACCGATTATTTTTGCGATTAGTCGACTAATCAGATCATCATCCATTGGACGTACAGCGTACAGCTTATTGCACCAGCAGCATCTGGTCTTATATAACTATCATTAGCTTACAGCTTGAAGTGTTTGTGCTAACTAAAAATAAAGACAAGATGGTAGTTTATTAATTTTTAATGAAATTTGCAGATTGTTTCGGTGAAGTTTAATAAACTCCTTGCTTTCTAAAATATAACAAGACACCGGAGTAAATTCTCCAGCGTCTCACACTTCTGATAATCAGCTGTCTGCTTGACAGTTTTAGCTGTGCAAAAACTATAACTTTAATAGTCGACATAATCGTGACTAGTCGACTAATCGTGGCAGCCCTACTTGCCATGATGCTTGTCACATGCATTTGCTTTCATGCTTTAAGTCCATGTCTAGTGGAAGTGGCAAATCTTTGCTGTTGAATTAATTTAACCTTGATAGAAGTGCCTTTCCAAATCGAAGGTAAAACTGGAGGCAGCCACGCATTTCCAAAAAGCCAACATACATCAGACACTTTTTTCTGGGTTTTGTGGTGGAATGATGGGCACTTTTCCATCTGTGTAGTCCTTTGTGATTTTTAAGTTGTAAGGTCAGTTTGATATAACAGCATCAATAACAGTATAACAGTGTTTTTAGGTATTTACAATTGGCATTTACTGTGCCCACATCAGTGGTGCCATGGGGGAAAACAAAACAATCAGTTACATTTAGCTGTGAACAAAAGTTCATTTTTTGGTGGATCAAAGCATGTTTGGGGCCTAGTAAAATCACTTGATGAAGCGAAATGATTTTGGATGATGTGTCAGAATTGGATGGAAATCACAAAGGAGATTACAGCTATAGTTAGTATATTTACTGGGGAAATGAGGATTTGATGATCAGGTTTCTGAGGTGTTTGTCAACGTCTGAGAGAGTGCCTGGTGTTTTTTCATCTCCTCCTTTTCCTTGATCCACTTGGTTTCCTGGTAGCTCTTACTCAGCTGCCACTCATCAATGACATTCAACGTGCTTGCATTTAAGCCACGACTTGGTCATCTCTTCTTTGCCAGTCTATCAGGCACCTATGATGAAAACATGGCCTCAGTTTGTTGTGATTCAGTTGTTCCTGATTGTGTACTTAACTCATCTCAATGATGGTCAATTGAAGCTTTCTGAACCGTTGAAGCTTTTCAACATAGTCATCTTTGGTGGCATCTGGTGGCCAAAAATATGAAGAGGAGCATGAATCTTGCATGTGAGTTGTCTGAACTGTAAGCTACGGGGATGGAAGCTGACAAGACGGCTGCAGTTAATAAAGTACAGCACAAAACAGGACGTGACACCACAGCTAGAAACAAAGGGACACCCTCATGGCAGCCAAATAACCGCTGTCGAAACTATGGAGGCAGCTATCCTCATGAGCAAGGCTGCCCAGCTAAAGGCAAAATCTGTAATGCTTGTGGCAAATTCAATCATTTTGCAAAGCAATGTTGCTCAAAGATACACACTGTGGAAAGAAGTATAAGAAAAACTAACAGACAGCACTGCACATGTGGAGACAGGGCACACATCCAGCAGTGATGACGCTTATGTATATTTGGTGAACACAGCTCAACATCCTAAACTCCCACATACTGAAATCAGAGTAATGGGCACCCAGATACCGGTGCTAATCGATTCTGGGGCCACTGCTAACTGCTTAACTGAAGCTACCTACAACAAACTGACACCACGTCCCACGTTAACATCTACAGACATCAAGATTTACCCATACTACTCATCTACGTCTCTCACTGTGTGTGGTGCGTTCAGGTGCAGTGTGGAAAAACAAGACAAAACAGTTAGGTGTTCCTTCTTTGTCATTAGAGGAGACAGTTTCAATATTTTAAGTTTTGAAACCTCAAAAGCCTTAGGACTCCTTCATATTGTCACTGCGGTCTCTTCTCAGTCTCAACGTTCTGTTGCAGACAAGCTAGTAGAACAACACCGAGAACTTTCCCAGGGAATTGGGAAAGATTTTCAAGTGAAACTGCACATAAACACAGATGTAAAATCAACCTGTCAACCACACAGACGTGTTCCCTTTCATTTACGTCAGAAAGTGGAGGACGAACTTCAGAAATTAGAAGCTGATGACATTATTGAAAAGGTTACAGGTTTCACTCATTGTAACACTGCCAAAACCAAAGAACCCAGACGAAGTACGGATATGTGTGGACATGAGACAAGCAAATACTGCAAACGAACGAGAACGACATGTCACGCCCACGATAGATGATGTAATCCATGAGCTGAATGGATCTACAGTGTTCTCAAAACTTGAGCTCAGGGCAGGATACCACCAACTTGAACTACACCCTGACAGCCGCTACATTACAACGTTCACTACTCATCTGGGACTTCGGAGATATAAAAGACTGAGCTTTGGAGTCTCTTCTGCAGCTGAAGTGTTCCAAAATGTTCATCAGATGCTGCAAGGACTGAAGTCAAAAATCTCAGTGATGACATTATAGTCTTTGGCAGGGACCAGGCTGACCATGACAACAATCTTACAGCTCTCTTCAAGCGACTATCAGAGTCAGGTCTTACTCTGAATTGAGAGAAGTGTGAATTTAATAAAACAAAACTTGAGTTTTTTGGTTTCATCTTCTCTGCAGGTGGTGTTTCAGCAGATCCTAAAAAGGTTGCAGCAGTTCAACACCCCCCCAACCCAAAAACACCTGCTGACATCAAAAGTCTCCCTGGCATGGCCAATTACTGCTCGAGGTTCATCAGGGACTTCTCATCGATCTCTGAGCCACTGCACATGGGGTCAGGACCAGGAAACTGCGTTGCAGACACTCAAGGTCAGTCTCACAAGCGACACAACGATGTCCTACTTCTATCCCAGCAGACAGACTGAACTGATTGTTGATGCTAGTCCAGCTGGACTGGGCGCCATTCTGAAACGGGGATGAAGCACATTATTGCATATGCAAGCAGAGCACTGAGTGATGTGGAAACGAGATACTCGCAAACTGAGAAAGAAGCACTCGCCATTGTGTGGAGTTGCAAACATTTCCATGTGTACGTTTATGTACATCCATTCACACTGGTGACCGATCACAAGGCACTTGAAATCATCTGGAATAACCAAGGTCGAAACCACCTGCCAGAATAGAAAGATGGGGACTGAGACTTCAGCCATATACAGTGGGGCAAAAAAGTATTTAGTCAGCCACCGATTGTGCAAGTTCCCCCACCTAAAATGATGACAGAGGTCAGTAATTTGCACCAGAGG
>NW_024583230.1:90182-94312 GCF_018398535.1 Haplochromis burtoni | reverse complement strand
GTGGGGGAACTTGCACAATCGGTGGCTGACTAAATACTTTTTTGCCCCACTGTAGCTTCAGAGTGGAGGGAGTATGATGTGCAATGGATTTTGTTAAATCAGCTGAAACTACTGTTTCCATAATGTGTCAAAAATCATGTATCACCCCATGTGTTTACCTATGTTCTGCAATCACTGCACATCCTACTTGATATTAACCGTGGGCTTGGTTGTGTGATGCCAAATCATCCACAAATACCCTCAGATTAGAATTAGCCAGCGATGCCTCCTCTGGGTCAGGTCTGGATGAACAGATTTCAGAAATGGCTGCAATAATATCATGTTGTTTACCATCTGCTGCTGTGGGAGTAGTGATGCTGGTACGTCTTTTAACTGTGACATTTGACATCATTTCAGCTGTGACAACTTCTGGTCTCTGTTGTAATGCACTCATCTCCACAATAATTTGTTCGTAGATTCATTCATCTACCTGTGGATTTTCCTGAATTAAAATGAAAACAGAGAAGAAATCGCTTGATAAATCCCATCCTCATTGCCAAAATTGTTGTGGAAAAATAATATGAGCACCAAAACCTAACAGATTTTCTGAGATTCATGAAAGAAAGTTAAAACCTTTGCAAAGGGATCAACACAGCACGAACAGGGTTTGTACCAACATTAATAAAAGTCAGCTCCTTTATAGCCCTCGTGTGGATACGGTTTTTCTCTGTTCAGCAGTTAGCAAGAAATTCAGACTATCATACCAGCTTTATAATGTATTGTGTCATGACCTTGAGCAAAGCTTACGGTCAGTTGTTTTCTCATCTTCATACACTGTCTTTGTACAGAAAAGTTACAATTACATACTGATGGTGCACAGAGGTTAGATGAGGTGAAGCACTAATTTTCCATCACAGAGGTAAGACTGAAAGCCTGTTGTTGGCCTGGCTGAATGTCCTGTGCTGCCACCTGCTGGTGATATGCTGTCAAAGCGCTTAACTTAAGTGATGACTTTCACACAGCAGTCACTGTAACTAACTGACTAACAGTAATAACCTTATAGAAATAAGATGATGTAAACTACACACACACACACACACACACACACACACACACACACACACACACACACACACACACACACACACACACACACACACACAAGAGAAGTGTAAAAATGAATAGGAACATGAGGACGCCTGAAAAATGTCAAGGACTCAGACACTAACTTAGAAGAAGTTAACTTTAATAAGAAAAGGCTTAAAAAGGATAGAATACGTAAATCAGAATCAGAATAGTTTATTAATCCCGAAGGAAATTAGGGTTACAGCAGGCAGCACGCTAATGGCGCATGCGCACTTACAAAGGAACCTTCTGACCAACTTTACACAAACATCACATTGGGGAGACATGTCAGAAAAGTAGGCTGATAGGAAAAAAACAACAAAAATACATAACATGAGGTAAGAGGAGGAGGAAAAAATAAACTCCACTCAGACTGAGCTCCTAGTGGGAGAACAGTTTGATAACAGAAAAAACACCTCAGCACAAAAGCACATGACTATCAGTACACCATAGAAACACAAGACAAGCAACAGGGGCGGGTAAAGGGTAAGAGACAGCGCATCCGGTCCTGCAGCATGTCTAAAATAATCAGTTTCAGTTCAATTCATTTTTTTAATGGATGGAAAATTATTAATATTGATGTAATGTTGATAGAATATGAAGCTCAGTGATGTATTTTGTTTATGTTTGACCTATTCACGTATTATAAGTTGTAAAATATAACTTTGTTATATGGTCGACTGCTGGAGTGATTCAGTTTCACTTTTACCCATGGTTTCAATTTAATGACATTTTCTGCTCTATTAATCAGAGGGCTTACTGAAAAGCTGTTATACTCTAAAAGACAACAATGGGACAGAGGTGTGTCTTTTTTCTTCAACAGTGGGCCTTTTATTACTCACAAATAATAATGTTTTAATAATAATGTATTTATGCCATCTGGGTCAGCCTGCAGCAGCACAGAGACAAAAATGATAAACAGGTCTGATGTCACACATATTTCCTGCCTGTTCTTCCTGTTTTCATTCGGTTTCAATAACACCTCCAAGATTAACAAGATTTCTAAAAATGCATTACACAGGCTGCATCACATGTTTTCAATATGTGGAAAAAACTCATGATTAGATATCTTACTGAAACAGTGTGATGAATAACTGTTAGAAGCAAGGCTCCAATCATTGTAGGCATTGTTTTTAATCAAAATACAGGTATGAAAGTTAACAAGACTGCTGCAGTTAATAAAGTTAACTGCAAGTTAACAAAATACTCCAGCAACATAACATGGCAGCTCTGCGGAGCACTAGTGGCATCTACCATCAGCACTTTAAATTAGCAATTGGCAGCCTTTCATACCCATCTGCTGATTAGCACGCCCTCCTCATAAAATGCCAGGGGTGTTTCCACACTTTCCAAAAAAGATCATTAATCGTATAAACGTGTGTATGTTATATTTATAATTAAAACTATCATCAAAACTATCCATAACCCTAAATATAAACCATATAACTCTACAATGAGAAACCCCAAGCATCTCTCCGTCTCAACTTCCTCCTTTGTCTCTCCTGGAACCTTTAAATAGTTCAGAGACCCAGGGACAAAAACTACAGTTCAATAAAGCATTTGCATTTTAACCAATGCCCCATGGTGGCTACATTTTTTGATGAACCAGCAACACTACTCCTTAAATTCACTATAACACAGGTGAAGCAAAATTGAATATGATGCACACAGGCTAAGTGACTATCAAAATAAAACTGGAAGCCACACACTGAGACGCAGACTGACAAAATACAGGAAAGAGGAGGAAGGAGACAGACGTGACTAGGAAGACACAGAACGAGGGTGAGGGACACAGAGAGCCGGGGACGCAGAGAGCCGGGGACGCAGAGAGCCGGGGACGCAGAGAGCCGGGGACGCAGAGAGCCGGGGACTGGGGAATTTGAAAGGCAAATAAACATGCAGACAAGACTGACAAGGGAACGCAGGAAGAGATGCAGGCAGAAGAAGAAGATAAGAAAGGGAACTGACTAAACTAAAACAGTAGACTTTAAACTAACATTTGATGCAAAAATGTGTATATATACATTTATATCAGTTTATGGAGAACATGATTCAAGAAATCATGCACCAATGCTCATGAGTACCATTCACAGAGAGTTGGGGAATGGCTGCAATCACAGCATTGTAAGATGGTGACAGATGTACCCTTAGGCCCCCTCCTCGATTCAGAGATGGTCTTTCCCTTTTCACATAAATGACCTCCTTGAGTCTGCGATCAAACCAGTGTCCCTCCCTGTCTTATCCTTGAAAGAGTGTCCACTGGCCTGTAGGTGTGAATAGACTGCAGAGTCCTGGCCTGACGAGGTGGCTCTTCTGTGTTGTGCCATCCGGTTCGCCAGAGGTTGTTTGGTTTCCCCGATGTATAATAGATCAAATATATAATATATCATAGAAATCCTCCTGGCACTCAACAGCACTATGGCACTATGTTATAAAATATGCAAAAATTGGTCCACCTCTAGGACCCAGTCCCCTAGATTTCATCTGAGACAGCTGCACTCACCTCCTTTAAACATGCATTATAAACAGCAAAGTGTTTTCTTTACCTCTATCACTGATACAATATCTGTTGTGCTAAAACAACCCAGCATGTGTGGAGGGGAGTAGGTGGAGCTGGATAACATGCAGTGACTGTTTTCAAAGATGAACTCTGCAGGCATGGACGTGCACGCTCCGGTCCGTTGATTCTTCATGTTTCCAATGATTGGCCAAATGGGAAAAAAACAAATCCACCTCAGTGTAAACTGTACATTCAAGTCATTTATTTCAGTGCAACTGTAAAACTGCAAACACACACAGCATGTAATTAAATAAATATCATATGCTGCACAGAGGTGTACAGGACTGTATTTAGCAGCCAGCCGTCATCTCTGGTCAGACTGGATCGGCTGTTTGGAAGGCGTCATTGTTGACTTCAGTGCTGAGTAGATGACCCCTGGCTCTGGTGAAGGATCTGAACACAAACACACAGATTAAAGAAACTTTTAAATTTCAGGTGATAAAAACTTCTGGGACACATCAAAAAA
>NW_024583230.1:72815-73616 GCF_018398535.1 Haplochromis burtoni | reverse complement strand
AAAAAAAAAAAAGAACTGGGGCAAAGCGGAGGGGCGTTTAAAAACAGAAGGGAGGGAGTGCAGCGGGGCAGAAAGGGTTAAATGTGGCTATGAGCTGGAGAGCACATCAGAGGAGGTGTGAGGGATGCAAAGAGGGAAAACTGTGTGTGATGAAGTTTTAAATTAACACAGAGAAACAAGTGTGTGCAACAGCTGAATTTACTGGATTTTAGCAGCAGCAGCTGAGGGGAGAAGGAGGTGAACTATAAACTGTATGTATCTGTGGTCAGATGGTTAGTGGGACGGCTTCCTCTCATCCCTTGCAGTTAATTTTCAAATTAGAGCCTTTTACTAACAGTAGTAGGCGGCGGTGCGTGAAAAATTTCGATGCCAGCTGCTGAGAAAAAAAGGAAGAAGAGGATCAACGTTGCTTACCACTTGTCCGCATGTTGCATCTCCGTCTCAGAGATGTGGTTTGCCAATCACCGTTAATGCCCATAGAAGGAGGTGAAGAGGAGGAGGAAGAGGAGGGGCCGCGACAGTGCCAGTGTTCTGAGCTGGAGTTTTCCACGGCTGGGTGTACCCGTTTTTGGATGTATCAGTTGTTCCCCACGGGAGATGGATGTAAGCAAAGGAATTTTGGATCGCCGTTTGGATTTACTGAGCACGGAGTTTCTGGATTATCTGTTCAGACAGCACCGACAGACATGGGCCGAAATACCCGGATATCTCGTTTGAGGGATCGGAATAAATTCCAGGTACGCCGAGGGTAACAAGGGAGACCCGACAATGCCCCTAAAAACCCGTAAAAAGTGGAATTTC
>NW_024583230.1:70367-71596 GCF_018398535.1 Haplochromis burtoni | reverse complement strand
ACATATAATTTTAACAGCCTCTGTAAACTAATATCCTGGCTGCTCGAGGCTGCCATTACTGTGTAATGTAATGTGTAATGTATTTGCTTATATCGGTTTAAAAAATCCTTCTATGTAAAACAAGGTTTACGAGGTTTAGTATATAAAATAAAGAAATGGCCAATTTTGCACGTATCTTGGTTACTGCGTTACTGTGCATTATAATCCAACCAGTCCTCTTTTCCTTTTTTAGTTACTTAAAATAACTTTATCGAAAATATTTGTCATAATTTCCGCAGCCCCCGTGATCAGATCTCTCTTGAAAAACACTTTTTTTTATTATGTCAGTGACAGTTTACCTGGATAAATGATGGATTTATGAAAGCAACCTTTCCAAGAGCAAACAAACAAACCAGATGTTAGATGAGCTATCACAGATACTTTCCGGCCAGTGTAGCATGGGTAACTGCAGGTTCACTCAGTTTATTTAAACTAAACTGCGACCTCTGATCTCCCCTGACCGTGAACACCAGAGGATGTGGTGTAGCTGTGCAGCTGTCCCACATTGTTTATCGAAGCTGCACCTGCATAAAGAGACATGTCACAATGATCTCACCAACACAGATCCAGTGAAAATCCAACATGAATTAGAACCTTACAGGTACTCTTTATATTTGTAGTTCTGTAGTACTTACCTGCCAAGATAACCCTCATCTTCCTCTCCTTTCTTCTGTCTTACATCTTAAAACAATTAATGTTTCTTTTTCCTCCCTGATAATTACAGCCCCAGTCCTGCAGACACGCTGCGATCCGACTGCACAGAAAGTATTATTCCAGCAGAGGGCGCCATATATAAAAAAAATAAAGCGTTAAACATCCCACTTTTAAAAAGAACTGTTGTACCAAATCCACTTAGCCACGAAAATGCACAGGACACCAGTTACAGAAACGACAGTCTTTATATATCATTCCTGTGCCTTCTGTTCATTTAACTGTATCGTTAGGAAATCTAACTGGAGCTGCATTAATATCTCACCTAATAATAATAATAATAAAACTGGATGAAGGCCTACGTGAAAGCTGTGACTATGATTTATTTTCTGGGGGATTTCTGTAATTACAGGAAGTGAAATATTGTTTTGTTTTTTTTTAAAGCGGGAACTGACTTACAGGGTTTTCGTTTTTTTTTAACACATCTTCAGTTAAAATTCACATAAAATGTAACAAGTCAGCAGTTTATGAAATACTGT
>NW_024583230.1:67931-69354 GCF_018398535.1 Haplochromis burtoni | reverse complement strand
CAAACTGAGCTCGGCATTCATGTAAAAATGCAACCGAAAATGTTTGTGTTATGACAGGTATGACAGAGCTTACTGTAAACCTGTCCGTGTGTACTGAAAATGTGAAATATGTTCCAGACTAATTACAATGTCTGGGATTCAGCAGCGCCAAAGAATTGTTGGGTCCAAACTGAGACCACTGATGTCAGTGTTTGTGTGAGGGGATCCAGATGTTCCTGCAGAAACTACTGTCTAATTTCTGCTGATCAGCTGCCAAACCTGCCAAAAGATAGGCTGGTAATTAAAAGTGCATATAGCTGGCTGCGGTCCAGCTGTGCAGTGCTTGAAAAAAGGTGTTGTTAGTGTTTGGAATCGAGACGCTGGGAGAAATCACAGCACTGTCTCTGGGCCTGATAGCAGAGCAGCCCACGTTATCGATCAATCCAGCATGGGAATGTCATTTTTGTGATCCAGACGGAAGTGACCAGAATGTACAGGATTAGAAACGAGTGCATCTGAGGGGCCGCTCATATCCAGCAGGTTAGGAGACAAAGTTGGAGAAGTGAGGCTAAGACATTTTGGACCTCAGAGGAGGTTAATGGATGTAGTGAAGGAGGACATGCAGAGGGTTGGCGTGACGGAGGAAGATCTTGGGATGAGGTGAGAGGGAGGCAGGTGATCTGCTGTGGCGACCCATGAAAGGAGCGCCTGGAAGATCAGTCCAGTCATGACTGACTGACCGCATCATCAGATCTGTCACATGTGTTGGGTTTCTGTCCCTGACATGACACAACAAGAATTTTCCTAAAGAGAGGATTTGGTTAAAAAAAACCTCACAGCTTAGTCTCCACTACAGCCAGGCTACATGATGCTTCTGCTAACTGTAAATGTTCCTGACCCAGGTGGGCTCAGGCTTCATCATAGACTGTATGTAAAAGATGGACTTAATCACTTGACGGCACAGATTGGTTTTGGACTCTGCATATTCAGTCAGTGTTAGAAAAGAAACTGTACAGCAGATAAATTCTTTCTTTTTTCCCCCTGAGGCAAATATTTGAACAAGAGAGTACAGTCCTCCCTTTTTCAGTTGGTGTTATCTGCATGTGTGTGTGGGTGTGTCACACTGATACCTTCTAAATGCTGAATTAAATAACTGACTTAGGAAACACTCCAACTTCACTCACCAACACTGAAGCACAGACATCTTGGACAGTCTGTGAGCACATTTACGCGCACAGTAAACAAATTATTAGTCTCATAATTGCATTAAAATGCTTCTAAAGGCTCCAGTAGGACAGATATGGTCCAGAGGCTCCAGTACAGAGACTCCAATTTATTCAAAATTAAAAATCACCCCATGTAGAGTTCTTATAAAGAAAGAAACAATCTATTAAGGGTTAGTTGAATTATATCTGAATGTTGTTCTCTGATTTTAGACCAGTAC
>NW_024583230.1:64663-66341 GCF_018398535.1 Haplochromis burtoni | reverse complement strand
TTTTTTTTTTAAGTCTGAGTCTGTTGAACAGGCTTCCTGGAATAGAAACTTGGTCTGAGTGCAGCGTGTAATGTCTGATCTTTGTGATCTGCAGAACACATGGATGAAGTCAGCGAGCCCGTCGGACGCCTCGAAAAAGCAATTCAGAGAAATGCGAATCACGAAGGTGGACAGAGTGTCGCAGTCGGAGTTGGAGCCGGAGTGGGTTGTGTCCTTGTTCTTGCTGTTGTTGTTGGTTTGTTGGTGTGTAAAAGAAAACGGCCATCCTCACCGACTTGCAACGAAGCCCCGAAAAAGAAAAGGGGATCAGAAGAGATGATTTGAAAACCTGAATGTGAAACACTGAGAATCCTGGCTACGTGTATATAACAGTGTGATTCCACTTCTCAGAAAAGGGGACCATGAATATTTCTCTGCTGTGAGAAACTAAAAAAGCAGATGCAGGTCATGAGACTGTCCACAAATATGTAGCATTAAGCACTTTATTCCTGTGAAACTGACCACTAATCAATTTAACAATGACAGAGCAAGTTTTATTTTTGTGTTGATTGAGAATGAAACCTCTTTCTCTTTAAACTGTGGAGACTGGAGGTTCGACTCCATGGGTTTGTGGGATTTTGATCACATGTCAGTAACCATGACTACGGCACGTGAACATGAGGATTTGGGGTTTAGCGTGTCTTGTGTTTAGGTCTAAGCCAGAGATCTTTTTTTTTATATATATTACTCAGATATATGTACACATCTCCCTTTTAATACTAATGACATGTGTAACACTGACTTTTAATAAGAGTTCTCTTGTAATGTGAAGATTTTCTGTAGCTTTCTCATGTTCATGTTGATCTTTCACTTTTGTTTCTTGGCAATGGCCACAGATTTAACCCCTACGTGTACAGCATTATGTTCTGATGTTAATAAAACACTTCAATCAGCTGGTTTGGTTTGGACGGAGTTTGTTTCATGATGATAAAAGGCGTCGGTACAACGTGAAATAACTAAAACTGGTCAGAGAATGAATGTTTGTCGCTGTGGGCGGTGCTGGGGGAGGGCAGGATCGCTGTGTGTCTGAAACAGGAATGCAAACAGCTGCACAATAACACAGCAGGAAGTCTGTGCTGGAAGAGCTTTCGTTCTTCCTTGTGTCAGAGCAGAAGGAATAATGGGTAATCAGATTACTCTGCAGGTGTGGCCTGGAAACGCTGTGTTGTGGAACAAAGTTGTTGTGGCGTTGGCTTTTTTTCCAACATCTGGAAACGATGAATTCAGCTCCACAGTTTGAATATGCAAGAAGAAGAACAGCTGGAATCCCCCAAATATGTTTTCTTCTCCTGAGGGTCAATGATTTAACTCTGGCAATAAACAAATACAAGAAGTTATTGTGCTCATGTCAGCCGACTGTAATTGCGGGGCCAGGACCGCCACCTGCTGGCTGCTTTTAGTCACTGCTCATCACTAAGAGAAAGCTGTGTGATCCTCATCAAATACATTAAAATACCTTTAAAACTTTTAAGGTAAATGATTGAGTCATTGCAGTTTGGCTTCTCTGCACTGTGTCATTCACAGATGTGCTGTTACCTTCAGTGTATGAGAGAGGTGTGGAGAAGCAGCTGGATTATTCAAATGCACTGCCACACCTTTAAACGGTTCTGTGTTTTTAAAGAATGAAAAACAAGACCTG
>NW_024583230.1:59134-63969 GCF_018398535.1 Haplochromis burtoni | reverse complement strand
CAAAACAAAACATAGAAGTCACCTCCTTATGACCTCACTGACTAATGTGCTGTAACTGTCTCCTGTTTTCATGTCTTTTCATTGTTTCTGCTGCTGCAGGCTGAGATCGGAGCCTTTTTCATTTGTGCATCTACAGTTCATCCATAACTGACCTCACTTGTTCTGTGCCCTGAAGAATAAACTGCAGCTGGATCGCTCCCTGCAAAATGAGACAAAGTCACGTGATGGAAAATGTGGATTTGAAAAGCGACTTCGACACCTCTGCTGACTGAGTTTAGTTTTCAAAACAGGAAAGTAAATGACCAAAGAGCTGCTCACTCACTCAAAACTTTTACACAGTGCATCACTTTCACAACAACCTGTGAAGCCAGTTTCAAAGACAACCGTTTACGTCTTGATGACATTCCCACGTTCACCCTCTAGCACAGCATCTCCACAGAGCTGAACTGCTCTCAGTTTATTTGAGACACACAAAACAAAGAGTAAAGTGTCCTTTAAGCGAGACTTCAAGAGACTTCTGAGGATGATGCCACTCCTTAAAATGATTCTAGGCGAGTTTCTTCCCTTTAAAGAATAAAATGAAATGATGCCTGCTGATGTGCTGCAGCTGTTTCCAGAGTCTGTGACTCTGGATTCACATGAAGAAACAATTTCCCTTTTTGAACCTGTGATTGGCTGATGTTGCACAGGTGTGTTCAATGACCAGGAAACTGCTTTGTAAGATGTTTTATTAAAGTGAAAATTAAACTTTCCATTTCATCCTGACCTCTACATTCAAACTGGTCCAGTGCAGCTATACAACTGTAAACACACACAGAATATCATTAAATAAATAATATAGAATATAGAGAGGAGTGCAGGGATGTGTTTGGCAGCCAGCTGGACCTCACTGGTTAGACTGGTTAAGCTGTGGTGAAGGTGTGTGGCTCAGCTTCAGTGAGGAGTAGATGACGGCTGGCTCTGGTGGAAGATCTGAACACAAACACACAGATTAGAGAAAGTTTAGATAAACATGACAAAAAAACACACACTTTGTTTATTACAAAGAGGATATCCACAAAACTGTTTTACACAAATATAGATAAATGAATCTCAGAATTCTAATAATTAATATTGAAATCTATAAATATGTCTTAGTAGTAGTCAGATCTTTTGTTTTTGAATGACAGAACTGATGCTTTGCTGAATTATATGTCGCCCCTGTTTCCATCGCACGTCATCATCAACCTTCAGCTGGACCATCTCTGATTTGCAATAAAATAAAAAAATTAATAAGAGGCATTAACTAAAGAGCTGTTCCAGTGTTACTGACCACTCAGAGAATTTCACAGCTGTACCTCTCTGCCTGCAGTTCGTCTTGATGGGGATCTGTGCGTAGCTGATCTCAGGTGTTCTGTGCACTGAAGAGTAAACTGCTGCTGGATCGCTCTCTGCAAAACATGACAAAGTCAGGTGACTGACCCAGAACCTGTGTTTTACGGTGAGAAAAAGTTTGACATTCCAGGAACAACAGCGGCAAATGTGAGGCCACAGCCGAGCCTGTCTTTAACATGCAGCAACCTTAACACCTCTGCTCGGTTTAGCTCTCAAAACAGGAAACCTAATGACCACAGAGCCGCTCGCTTGGCACAATGATGTAAGTCTTACACAATGCATCATGTAAAGTAAACACTTTGCAAAAGTGTGAAAGTCTTTTTTTTTTTCCAAATTTAACCTGACCTGACTAGCATGTGGCAGTAGTTACAGAAGTGCTGCACCAAAGATCATTATAACCTGTAAATATTCCAAACTGTGTGTAAGTGTAATCCAAAAATGACAACATGGAGCTAGAAATAAGAATAATAAGCCTGCTTTAATGTGAGAAGCACAAGACCTCACTCTTTCTGGCTCTGGTTCAACATCTTTAATACAGGAGATTTTTAATGATGGACTGAAGTCTTTGTCCCTTATGTGCGAGCAATTTACAAACTGATCAACCTGACCTGATGAAAAACCAGCCATGCACCTCACAGAGCCTCATGTCGAAACACGAGAGGATTAATGCTGTCCTTTACCTCTCATCATCTTTGACCCATTTCGATCATCTGCAGATGTTCTTCCCACTGATGAAGAGTTGGCAGCTGTTGCTCTCTCTGCAAAATCAAATGCAAAGATTTTCCATTAATAGCAGAACTGTAAATGCTGCTGATTCAGCAAGATTAATATTTGAAAGAAGGCGAAATGTGTTTAAAATGCAAAGTGAAGAAAAGACTGCGGTCAGAATAAAGGTTTTTTTTTTTTAAAGTGTTTCTGTCTTTTCTTTCAAAAAACAGGAAACTGGACTGAACCGCTCGCATCAGCTTTCTTTGACCACAACTTCTCACTTCACACACACTGGAAAAACTAACCAAACTGTGTACAGTGTACAAATGTATATTCAAATATGACATTAATCATAAAATGCTATTGTAGAAACTGATGCACAATTTAATTAATCACGATTAATATTATAAGAAGGTGAATGTGTTTAAAATGAAAAATGAAGAGAAGACTGCAGTCAGAATAAAGTTGGGTGAAGATGAAATATAAAAAAAATCTAAATTGTTTTATTTTCTTTTACAACAAGTCTCACGTACAATATCTAATTTCACACACACAAGAAAAAAAAACCAAACTGTGTACAGTGTGCAAATGTTCATGACATTAATCATAAAATTCTATTGTAGAAATCGATGCACAAGAAGTGCCTGTAGCTTAGTCATAATAAGCCTTATTTAAGCCTCAGTTAATAATGTAAATGGTCTGTGGCTCAAACTGGTCCTCACAGAGACAGATGTGTGGAAATAACACGTACAGCATGTTGCAGCTTTTAAAGAAAGCGATTGTGTTTGCTGTTTCCACTTAGATGATGTTAGTGTGAGCTCTGACTGTTGGAGATGTGGGCTGTAGAAGTGAGGCTCAAAGTGCCAGAAACACAAAAATGGAGATTAGAATTTATTGATTTTTTTTAGGTGATTTGTTTTAAAAAAAAACAGTGGTTTGATGTGTCATCATAAAGGGCAGAATGTGTCTCACCTCCAGTTTTTCCCTGGATGCATCGTCTCAGCACTAGAAGCAGTATGACCAGCAGGAGCAACCCAGTTATGGAGGGAACAGACACCATCACAGAGAGAGGAGGAGAGGAAAACGAGGAGTAGAAGGAGGCAGTGGAGGCTGATGGAGGAGGAGAGGTGGGAGAACCTGCATCTACTAAGAAATACAAATCGATGTGGTCAGTTTGACTCACTTTGGGTCTAAAGTCTGTAAAAGAAACAGAAGCCTCACCTGTGACAGTGATCCAGCTGGATGGAGACTCTCCATGACCGCTGATGTCACACTTGTAGAGGCCTTCATCAGACCTGGAAACATGCTGGATGGTCATGTGACCTGTAGGCTGCTTCCTGATGAGGGAGCCATCTTTATAGAAAGCAGCTGGGAGGTTGGAGGGAGTGGTCTTTGTTTTACAGAGCAGAGTGACGTCATCTCCCTCCATCACAGGGAGGACAGGACTCTGCAGGATCACTGATCCACCTCAACACAGAGACAAACTACAGCATTTCATCCATTTACACACAGCTTCATCAACACTAACTCCACACACTCAGCTTACCAGTGACTGTCAGGTTAACCATGTTACTGATGGGACCCTCTCTGGACTCACACCAGTAAACTCCACTGTCCAGTAGGACGATGTGGCTGATGTTGCAGGAAGAACCGTCTAATTTTCCAAACCCATCTCCACACTGAGTCCTGGTTTCTAAGCTTGTGTTTCTCCTCAGAGTCCATCCAGCAGAGCTGTCGTCCTCCTCACAGCTCAGAGACACAAAGTCTCTTATAAAGAACTGAGAGCTGCTGGGACTCACAGTCAGACGAGCTGTGAGGAGAGACGATTAAAATAAAGCAAAACGTGAGGAAAAGCTTTTTCACAAAGAAACCAGCAGAATCTTTGTTGGTGTGTTTCAGATGAGGGCAGAAAATGATCCACGAGTTTAAGTCATACAAAAGATAATCTCCTAAAATCCTGCCCAGGTATCATGAAATAACTTTTTAGAGATCTCGTTCTATGATATCATACAGATACAAAAGTCTAAACATGTCAGTCTGCATTCTGAGCTTTAATCTCACAGGGATTACTTGTGCATACACTGACCTCGTGGTATCTATTATGAATATTAACCATTAAAGACAGGATATCAGGAAACGAACAACATCTTCTCTCCAAGTTAAACAGAGATTTGCAATCTGTCTGCAGGTAAAAACTTAACAAATTAATTTACTTTTTACATTATTTATTTTCATTCCTTCCTTCGAGAAATTGGGCTGCTGGTAGCCGTGTGCTCGTCGTGTGTCACAGGACCAAGAAAGCCTCATTAAAAAGCAAACATTGATGGTCACGTTTTATATCATCCACTCTTTAGTCCTCTTATTTTTAAGTAGGTTTTTATTAGGATTTAAACATTAAAATCACTTTATGTTTAAGAATCTGTTCCTTTCTGCTCATTTTAAAATCATTAACTAGTATTTAGGGACTAGTCTATAGAAAACACATTACTAACCTCTTCCTTCTTTTTTACTGAAAAGTTATAAAGTTTGGTGAAACTCCAAAAACTCTTGATATAAAGTCTGGAACTCTTTTGCTAGATCGATAAAACTTTATTAATCCCTCAGGTAGATTCCTCTGGGAAATTCAGTTTCCAGTGGCAGAACACCGACAGAAATTTGCATAGTAGAAATTAGAATTAGAAAATAGAATATAGAGAGAGTTTTTATATTTATTTATATTTATATATGCTGTATATATAATATATATATATATA